>NC_139580.1:31562315-31597315 GCF_946808225.1 Silurus aristotelis
ACTAGTGATAGTTCAGAAGTTCAGAAGTGATAAGGGAGACAGATAGAGAGGTTCTTGGTATGACATAGGAACAACAGACTGGTTCAAGGTGGAGGTTGGACTGCATCAAGGCTCTGAGCCCTTTCCTGTTTGCAGTGGTGATGGACAGGGAGAGTGTGTTAGAGAAGTGAAGAGAAGAGTGCAGGCAGGGTGGAGTGGGTGGAGAAGAGTGATAGCAGGAGTGATTTGTGATAGAAGAGTATCTGTGAGAGTGAAAGGGTGAAAGTTTATAGGACTGTGGTGAGATCTGAGATGTTGTATGGATTAGAGACAGTGGCATTGAGTAAAAGACAGGAGGTGGAGATGGAGGTAGCAGAGCTGAAGATGTTGAGGTTTATGGATGTTTTGAGGAAAGACATGCAGGTGGTGTGAAAGAGGCAGATGAAGAGGACAGGGGGGATGGAGACGGACGATCCGCTGTGGGGACCCCTAGTGGGAGAAGCTGAAAGAAGATGATGATGATTTATAATTAATTATTAATCTAATTATATTCATTCATTAATATATTCATATTTATTTATTTTAGTACATTTTCATTATCCAGTATTGTTTTTTTAGCCAGTAAACATTTTAAAATCTATGGGTTGATTAATTGGTTCTTGGCAAGTTCGATCCAACCTCGCAATCAGTATCCGTAAAATCCACTATCTGTCGTCATCTACTCCAAAACAAACTCAAACGCCCTGCACCTGCATTTAGAAACCTGTTTCAGATTAGAGCTGCTATTATAGATTATTTTAGAAGTCGAGTATTCTACCAATTATGCCATCAATTAATCGAGTAATCGGATAATAAGTACTTTTTCTTTATTTAAGAGCAACACTAAATATACAAAAGAAAATAAGGCAGGTCTCTTAAAATAACCAAGTAATTTGTTTTTATTGCTTAAATTGCTATCCGTTGAAACTAAACCCATCTGCGTTTATTTGCCATATTACCAAATTATCAAAATGCAAAAACAAATATATATATATATATATATATAAATTCCCAAACGTTTGGCCTGAATCGTTTTAGCACTATTTTGCTGTCGGCTATAGATAGTTATTCCTGGTTGCATTATCTTGTACGTGAGTGCCCTCTAGAGGTGAATCACTAATGCCACGTGCTGTTTATTTGATGATGGGTTTTTTTTTATTCATTTTGGATGAGACTATTTGTTTCAGTTGGAAGACACTTCACTTCACTTGAGCTTAAAAACCCAAACCTGTTCCGGCATGACAATGCCCCTGTGCACAAAGCCAGCTCCATAAAGATCTGATTTCCATGGGTTCGAATTGAAGATCTCCTGCTGTAGCACTTTTGTGATTGACTTCCTCACCTTTTCATCTACATCAGTACCTGACTTTACTATCATACTTTTAGCTGAATTAACGTAAATCTCCAGCACGGTAAGGAAGGTGAGTCGCCTCTAGAGGCCGCTCTTGTACTGTATAACGCGACCAGGAAAAACTATCAGTATGGATTTTTGCCGATAGTCACCAGTCTCTGGTTATTGTAACAGCAAATAAAAACTTAATAGGAATTAGATGTTAAAAAAGCAAATTTGTTGATACTTAGGTACAAGTGAGGATAGAAATGTTTATATACTTAATCTTAGAAATAAATATTGATAAATGAGGATTTTTGATTGTTGATTTTTGATTTTTTTTTATCGTTCTTAAAAGCATACACTTCCTGCTATACAAGACAATGATAGATGACAATGGCTGACATTCCAAAGTCTCTTTCTCTATCAGAATGATGGAGGTCTGAAGGATCGCTCAGTGTTTGATATTCCAATCTTCACTGAGGAGTTTCTCAACCACAGCAAAGGTGATTTATTCTGCTTTCTATTTCCTTTTTCTGTTTTTTTCTGTTATAAGTAGGGCTATTGATTATTTTATTAATCGGGTAATCGGAATAAGAAGTACTTTTTCTTTATAAAAGAGCAACACTGTAATAATAAATATACTGAGAGAAAATTATATATATATATATTAGATGCAGTCCAACGTTCTTGAAGTCACAGAAAAGTGTGTGTAGGCGTACGTCTGTGTGAGTGTGTGTGAGTGTAAGTGTGTGTGTCGGCGCCCCCCTGTAAGCTTCCTGCGCGTTTGTTTCGCAGCGCGCGAGGCAGAGCTGCGGCAGTTGCGCAAGACCAACATGGAGTACGAGGAGAGGAACGCGGCGCTGCAGAAACACGTGGAGAGCATGCGCAGCGCTGTGGACCGCCTGGAGGGAGACGTGATGCAGGAGCGCACCCGCAGCAGCCTACTGCAACAACACCTGGACCAGCTGCGCTCGGCGCTCACACACAGCTTCTCCAGCGTCCCGCTGCCTGGTAACACACACACAGTTTAGACTTTGGACTTTTTTTTATGAGTTCCTCAGCAGCTCCTGGTTCCACAACGTCATCTGACGGTTAAAGACTGTAGAAAGAACATCAGTCATAATCACACACTCCAGTGCTCATGTAAGTTCTCACTCTCCAGTGTTCTGCAGTGTTTAAAGACTATAATCACACTCTTGATGTCACCCAGATGAGGTTCTGCTTTTAAATCTGGTTCCTCTTAAGGTTTCTTCATCATAACATCTGAGGGAGTTTTTCCTTCACCACAGTCTCCATGGTGCTCATCAGGGATAAACACACACCATTCACCTTCACTGTCACATTCTGTAAAGCTGCTTTGAGACAATGTGTGTTGTGAAAAGAAATAAACTTCACCTTGAAACACACACACACACACACACACATATGTATAGGACAGTTTGATTATCCCGAGATTGACCTTTTTGATCGGCTTTTCCTCGAAAACTGTGAACGTGTGAAAGAAAAACGTGTTTTCAGGTTGATCCGCATCAGCATGGGCGTGGCTTTGGAAAGGTGCACCTCACTATAAAAGATCTCACCTGCGTTTAAGAGCACAAACAAAGCCGTGAACAGAACCGAGCTCAGAGACAGGATTTTGCAGAAACAGGTCTGGAGAGAAGGTTAGGAGTCTGAACATGTACTCGGTGGATTCATTTATTTATTAGAAGAGAAAAATACCAAAATGACCACAAAGTTCTTATCGAAATTGTGGTCCCACCTGGTCTTTTATTGTTTTTGAGACACACGTACATGTTCCTTCTGTTTTTATGCAACAAACCGTCTTGTAGATTTAAAATGAGAACCAGCATTCTCTCAATCCATACTCTAACCCCATGTGGTTCCGTCTGGACTGCGGCTCAGTGCGGTGGAATAAATACGACGCTCTGCGATTCATCGTATAGACAGTTCACTTTTATTTCTTCAGTTCAGACAGACAGCAAATAATCAGTTCACGTACTGACTTCTAACACACGCCTTTGAAGTGCGAAAGAGAAGAAAAGATGAAAGACGCTGTTTTTTCTGTTGTGTCTGCAGGAGGACGCAGCTCTACCTCTGCCATGTTAATCTCGTATGAGAAACGGTTTAGTAACGAGAAATCGATCCACATCGAAAATATTGGGTACAAATGTGCTAATAATTATATATAAGGACCATTTTTTATTAAATGATTTTTTTTTTTTTTTAAATCAATGCATCACGTCATCACATATCAATGATGTCCTGTGTGTGTGTCAACGAGAAAGATTTGGCTCTTTAAATGTCCACTGCTTTAAGAAAGCTGTGCAATCTGCTTTATAGCGCCCCCTTGTGTCTCTGTGCTGTGTTTCTTCAGGCAGCGGAGAGACGGCCAGTCTGGACTCCATCGATTCCTACATGAAGAAGCTCCACAGCATCGTGATGTCCAACCCTCAGGAGCACGAGCACCTCATTAGCTTGGTGCGCGACGTGGTCACGTGCCTCGACAGGTAACAATCGCTGTGATATCACCGCTTTAATCCCAAACACCTGCTCATGTATTACTACAGTAATCAGCTTCAGAATTAACGCCACCTTCAGGTTATAACATCGCGCTCGTGGTTACATAATGATTTTCTCTTGTGGGGTTTTATTTGAGCCTGTAATTAGAACACATGTAATCAGCTTTTTTTTGTATCACGAAGAGAAGAAGGGAAGGGTATTCTTCATCCTTTTTAGCGCTTACCGGATTAGCCGCTAGGCTTCGGGATTAGCGTACTTTAACGAGTGCGTGTTTTTGTGTTTCCCTTTCACAGGTAATGGACGAGTCCCGATCGGAACGCCGCGCCGCCAAATCCCTGATTCTCCACCGTATCTCCCGTCTTAATCTTTTTTATTTTTTTTATGACTTGCTTTAGTTCTCACGGTTCTTTGAACAACGATTATTTATTTTTTAGTGCCATTTTTTTCCCCTCTGATATTTTCTTCCTCTCTAGTAGCCAACAATTGGTATTTATCAATGCCTACTTTTTATTTTTTTATAGGAAAGAGAGGAAATGGGTCGAAAAGTTGGTTCGCTTCTGTTTCTTGTTCTGTTTGTCTCGATTTTAGATATAAAAAAAAAAAAGAAACGATCTTTTATATTTCACTGTCTCGAGTTTCCGCCGTAGTTCCACGTGTTTGTGTTGTTCTCCATTCGCCTCTGTGCCGGCGTTACGTACGTGTGTGAACTCATACATCAATAAATTGCATTTACAGTATGATTTTATATGTTTCTGGATTTTTTTCTTCTTCTTGTTTTCTCTTGATCTCGACACCAAAGTATAAATTTGCCTGCGATCTCAACAGAACAGTTTCCTCGTTCTCACGACATCATCGCAGCAAAAACTCGCTTTTCTCCTTATCACGACTCCGTGTTCCCGAAATAACAAAAGTAGGGGCTTCATGAAGAATCGCACATTTGCGCCTGTTTTAAACGTACCTCAGGCGAACACTTTAAACTTTTAATACTCTAATCAACACGCACATAAACAAATATCGCCGCTTAATGCAAACGTTTATTATTGATTAAACCGAACTCAACATGGAGCATGGAGACGAAATATTTCTGTAAAGGTTTTAAAATCATTACAGTGTTTTAAATGGTGGGAAAACAAACTTTTGCTACGTTTCCACACGGACGGTTTTAATCGCCGGACATTGGTGTCGATTCGAGATTCGGCGCAGCAGGAAAACAAATGCTCAGGGATCAAAAACGATTGTTCAGCGTACTTTCGCCTCTTTCATTTATTTATTTACATTCTCAATACAAACAGTCAAATAAAAACTCACTGCATTAATAAAATCAGCGGCGTGTAAAGAATTTGCGTTTTGACAGTTTCAAACTGAAAAAACTTTTTTTCCCGTGATTTCAACATTAATTGTTTTCTTGTGATCTCGACATAAAGAACGTCGTTTCCTCGTGATCGTTTTTACGTTAATCAGGGACTCGTCTGAAGCCAGAAGGAAAGATTTTCACGACGTACGACCTCTTAGGACTCGTTTTTTAAATGTTAGTGGGGGAAAAAAACTAAATGAAGAAGAGCAGTTCAGTTTGCTTTAATCTTCACACGTGTGACGAGGAAAAAGGTGATGTTTTATTTCGCGTGTGTTTTCCGTATTGGTGCAGTACTTTTCTGACACACACAAAAAAATGATTGCAGGAACAAATGAAAGTTAGTTTTTTTAGACTTGATGGACCCAGATGAAGGCTGTAGACGGATGCAGGAAACACTTCTGGTTAGTGAACACGTTTGAGAGACGTTCAGGATAAACACGTTATAGCCTTTAAATCAGGTATTGCTAGTCAGTGCAGGTTTCGGCCGCTAGGGGCAGTGTTTCTGCCTGTTTATTGAGTTGATTTTTACATTTTCTTTGTGAAGGGAAGAAAATATTAAATATTTTTCATAAAATGAATATATATAATAATAATAATATCTTTCTTTCCTTCACAAAGAAAATGTGAATATATGTACAGTACAGACCAAAAGTTTGGACACACCTTCTCATTCAAAGAGTTTTCTTTATTTTCATGACTATGTAAATTGTAGAGTCACACTGAAGGCATCAAGGGCTATTTGACCAAGAAGGAGAGTGATGGGGTGCTGCACCAGATGACCTGGCCTCCACAGTCACCGGACCTGAACTCAATCCAGATGGTTTAGGGGTGAGCTGGACCGCAGAGTGAAGGCAAAAGGGCCAACAAGTGCTAAGCATCTCTTGGGGAACTCCTTCAAGACTGTTGGAAGACCATTTCAGGTGACTACCTCTTGAAGCTCATCAGGAGAATGCCAAGAGTGTGCAAAGCAGTAATCAAAGCAAAAGGTGGCTACTTTGAAGAACCTACAATATGACATTTTTCAGTTGTTTCACACTTTTTTGTTATGTATATAATTCCATATATAATTCCACATGTGCTCATTCATAGTTTTGATGCCTTCAGTGTGAATCTACAATTTTCATAGTCATGAAAATAAAGAAAACTCTTTGAATGAGAAGGTGTGTCCAAACTTTTGGTCTGTACTGTATATATATATATAAACGCGTTAGAGACGTTCAGGATGAAACTGATTATTTTCTGATGTATTTTTACATTCTGCCGGTGTTAAAGAGAACTGCGGGTTTCCACACAGGTCTTTATGCCCGTTTCCTGTTCTGCGCAGGACTTCCTGTTTGGAGCAGCTGCGGTGCGTTTTCTCAGGCGGCCGTAGTGACCGCACATCCTCCTCATCTTCATCCTGCCGCATAGAACATCTTCAGATTGTGTTCGTCATATATATGAGTCGTGCGTTCAATTAAAGGAGATATTAATACAATAAAATATATCAAATCTGTAGTACTACATCATCCTATTCCACATTCAGTCCCTATTTCCCGTTCCCGCTCTTCTTCTTATTCTGCCACGAGGGTGTAGGTAAACTCAGGTTCTGATGTGGGTGGAGGTGAGGAGGCCTGGGGTGTGGTAGGGTTGATTTACAGCAGCAGATCTTCATGCTTAAGTCTCCCAGGTTCAGGTGAAGGGACAATATTATGCTCCTGCATCCAAAGACGTCACACAATCGTGTGCCTTCAAATTTGTGTGGGAAGAACCGCACAAAAACTAATTGAAGGGTGAGAAATGTCTGTGTGGAGTTCTGAAGGTCTCAACCACGATCCAGAAACCTCCAGGTAAGTGACCTAGTTGTGTTACGTTGCCCATAGACGTGAATGAGAGTGTCGTTTGTAAGCATTTTGCCCCGTGACAGACCGGTTTTCTTCCTGCCTCGGCTCCAGGGATCTCACAACAGTCTCTGGATGTGAGACGACGGAAGAAGTTTTCACTTCTAGAGCACTTTCAACAATGCGAGTGAGAAGTTTGACTTGGATCAGGAATGGAATTTTTCGCTCTGAATAAATTGCGAACACTTCGGTACGTTCGTTAAATTGATCGCGTACAGTCATGATGATCGTAATATATTACACACCTGAATAGTTCCAACCCCCAAAACGTCTCGACATCAGTTCGTCACGTGAGTCACCAAACACGAAATGGTTCAACCGGACGTCATGTGGGAGGCTTTCGGGGGGTTTTTGTAAATGCGTCTTGAATTGATGAACAACCAGGAAATGAACGAACACGAATACAAAAAAGTGTGAATCCAGTCCGGTCTCTTGCAATCAATAATCAAATAAATACATTTGTGCTGCTGAAATTCCCGCGATGACGTGCAGCAGCTAAACGTTTTTGAGTGATTCTGATGGTGAACGAGACGAAAGAAATCCACTGCACGTCCCTGATTGTAAATATTAAGGACGATTTGAGAAATATTTAAAAGCAACAGAAAACGTGAAAAAGAGGCTTCTTAAAAAAAACTGATTTATTGTCTGTAAATGATTTTCACAGCTGTAACTGTTTTCCTGCTGTCTGTCCTGTTCTGTTATCTAACTGAGACCTCACCCTCAGGGAGTTTCTTAAATCCAAACCAATGCAGAATCAAATCAAACGAGTCATCACTCAGGACGGGGCTGATTTCCCTTCACTCGCTTCCTGTGAAAGAAAGTGAGACACTGAAAGAAAGCGTGGAGGAAAGACGGAAGCGTCGGAGGGTGTGAGGGTTTCCAGGGTCACAAAGCGAGACTGTAAATTCAGGTGGAGTAACGGCACTGTGGGTGGAGATGGAGGATGTGTGAGTCAGAGTTCATGTGCCCTACTGGCCTCTCATCCTCAGTTTATACACACACACACACACACACACACATGGTTTACAATCATGGTTTTTTGACTTCAGCGCTTTTCTTTTATCGTTTTAGGTTTGATCGAATTACGGCTGGTTGAGCTTTAGAATGGAGTCATATTTTCCTCAAAGGCTCGTCTGGCGTCTCCTGGAGCTTTCCATCGAGTGGAGTAAACATTTCCATTTCCAGAGATGATTACCATTAAACCAGGGAAAGTACTCTGAGACGTTTATAAAATCCAGCAGGTCCCATGTGCAGCGTAGAGACGCTTTTATATGTGGTGATAATTCGATGTCTCAGGCCTACACCAAGTTTTTGGACACCCGACTATAAAATTCCTGTTTTGTTCTTTTAGTTTTTGTTTTTTTGGGCCCAATCTGGCGTTATAATAACCTCCACTCTTCTGGGGACACTCCTGATGTCACCCAAATGAGGTCCCCTTTTTGAGTCTAGTTCCTCTCAAGGTTTCTTCCTCATAACATCTAAGGGAGTTTTTCCTTCACCACAGTCACCATGGTGCTCATCAGGGATAAACACACATCATTCACCTTCACTGTTAAATTCTGTAAAGCTGCTTTGAGACGATGTGTGTTGTGAAAAGCGCAATAGAAATAAACTTCATTTCACTTGAGGAGATGTTGAGTGTGGAAACTTATGAAGAACCACATATTGCTTGTAAAAGTCTGGTGTCACAATACTTTTGCGCATATGGTGTAACCGAAGGGTTTAGAGATTTTGTGCTGGTGCAGATGTTCTTCCGCTCTCGTCGCAGACGTGGGAACTCACGCGGGTCAGAACAGCACCAGTTACAACGTTTGTCTCCAAACTTCTTCATACCATCTACACTTTATGTTCTCTTTATGGACACCTGAGAATGTGCTTTTTTTTCCCACATCCCGTTTGCTGTTATAAGAACTTCCACTTTTCCGATAGATTTTGGAGGCCGGTGTTGGGGGATGTAGACGTCTGGGGTGAAGTCTGAGATCATATATCTAGAAGGTTTTATGAATTTCACATTAGAACCTCCGTTTGACTGTATTCAAAATATTTCCACAAAACATCAGAACCGCTCGGCCCTTTAACATGGAAATCCGAGGGACTGAAATATGCCGAGGACGGAGTTTTCTAACGATCTGCTACAAAGTTCACGTGTGGTGAGAATGTAAAGAAAACAAATTGAAAAGTAAAGTGCTACAAATCGTGCACAAACAAAAGAAAACAACAAAGATGATCAAACATTATAAACTCAGGATGTTGCAACTGGAGCCAGAAACCGGGTTTAAGACTCACTCAGGAGTTGATGAAGGAGGTGGAAGCCCAGTGGTTAAGTCATTGTCATGTCCTCATTTGATCAAAATATATTATACTGGTTCTCACCTGAAGAGGTTCAACCCCCCACAAACATCTCGTCATCAGTTCATCACGTGAGTCACTGAATGCGAGATGGTCGTCATCATATGTGTGTAAATGTGTCTTGAGTTGAAGAAACTCTCTGAGAAGAACTGTAATGCTGACTGATGTCTGATGGATGTTTAACAAGCACATGTAGGTGCGACTGTATAAATACATTGTTCCGTTTCACCTCTGAGCTTTTGAGCAAACTCACTAACTTTCAGTAACCACGTCCCAAATCCTGGTCAGGGTCACGCTTGATCTGGAGCTTATCACAGGAACACTGGGCATGAGATGGGAAAACACCCTGGATCCATTTAGTCCATCATAGACCTCACAGCGTATCTCCAGGTTCTACAGTGTAAAAGTTTATTTCAGAGGAAAAAATCTGTATTTTGGCAACTTTTGATTGATATGATAAAAAAAGTCCATATTTACATTTACAAGAATTGCTAGATTCAAATGAGCAGTTGAGGGCCAGGATGTGCTGGGATTTGAACTCATGACCTTCTTGGTGTAAGTTCGACACATGCACTGTGCTCCCGATCGGAGGTATTACAGACCCCCATACCTGTGGTCTGAACAGCACCACCAGCTTCAGTATCACCTACACATACATCCTAAAACCTAAAGTAAGTACAACCGCCATTCCAAAAAGTTGGAACGGTGTGTAAACTGTGAATAAAAACAGAATGCAATAATTTACAAAAGCTCATAAATCCAAAAAAACATCAAATGTTTTACCTGAGAATTTTTACCATTTGAAGGAAAAAATCACGGCTCCAAAAAGTTGTTGCAGGACCGTGTTTTCCACCGTGTAGCATCACGTCTTCTGTCCGTATACATCTGGAAACCTCTTTTGGGAGAGGAATGTTGTACCACATGTATCTGATACAGGACTTTAGCTGCTCAACAGTTCTGGGTGTCCATTATTGTGTTTTTCGTTTCGTTACGCGCCAAATGTTTTTAAATGGTGAAAAGTCTAGACTGCAGAAACTCCAGTTCAGCACCTAGTATTGTAATAGATGCAGTATTCAGTTAGCATTATTCCTCCGTGAATATGCAAGACCTTCCCTGAAACAGACTTTTTCTGGATGGAAGCATTTGTTCATGGAGCCTTTTTTCTGAATGTACAAGCTGTGGCTTTTTGAGTCAGATGGTCCCTATCCTCTTTAGTCCAGAGGACGTGGTGTCCATGGTTTTTGTCATACCACAGAACACGTTTCCATTTTGCTTCAGTACGTTTTAAATGAGCTTTGGCCCGGAGAGGATGGCAATGTTTCTGGATCATGTTCACGCATACCTTCTTCTTTTCGTGTTAGAGGTTTAACCTGCATTTGTGGATGACGTGGCAAAACGTGTTCACACACAATGATTTCTGGAGGTGCGAATAAGGCCATGCGGTGATTTCCATTACAGAATCATGACTGTTTTAAATGCAGGGGCCCCTGAGGGCCTGAAGATCATAGCCATAATATATACATTTTTTTTAATTGATCTTTGTGCAGATTTCCTCCAGATTCTTTGAACTTTGGATGATATTATGTTCTTAGAATGATGAGAGATTTATTCGCTTTGCAGTTTGACTTTAAGGAACATTATACTGAAATCGTTCCACGGTTTGTAGACGCAGTCTTTCACAGATCGGTGAAGCTCCGCCCATCTCTGCCTCTCTAAGATACACAATTTATACCCAATATATTTATAGACTTTTGTTGCGACATTTTTGGAGACGTGTTGTTGCCATCAAATTTAAAATGACTTTTTATTTACATTTTACACAACGTTTTTTAGGATGATGGTTGTATATGATGCAGTATATTTGATGTAAATCTCTATGTAAAATATAAGTTAGATAAAATTTTAAAAAAAGCCTTGAGCAATCAGCACAGAGCTAAAAACCACTGAGATCAGGAGTTTGGGATTTAGACGCAGGAGTCTAACACGTTTTTAAGCGTTTTTTAATTACAGCAGGTCCAAAGGAGTTTCTGTTGCAGCTGCAGTGTGCAATCCTAACATCTTCAGCAGGAGCTTGTAGTGACATGCCTCAACTCCACAATGAAGAAGATCGAGTTGTGCAAATGAATGAATGTATGAATATATCTATTCCAAATTCACTGTCAGGAACTATCTTATGAAACTTGATTATCGGATGTAGCTTCTGAAGGGAAATGCTGAAGGAGGAAAAAGTCGTTTATTTTTTTTTTTAAATATCAGGATTTTTATTAATCATCCTGTAGTTATGTGATAAAAGTAGCACAAACACTGAGAAATCGTAAAACCGGAGTTAAAATGCGAGCTAAAGAAACGAGAGAAATGGATGCTAGCGTGGCGGCACTACTGGTACTGGTGATGAGATGCTCAGCTGCTGTAAGACATTTGAACTGTGTGGATTTTTCAATGCAACATTACTGCACACGTCCCCTATTAAACTGTATTTCTTGTTTAAAAGAAAAAAAAAAATAAACCAATGTGCAGAAAAGAGGGTATCTGTGACGAGAGGGAAAAAGCAGCTATTTGGAAGCTGAGAAAAGACAGAAAGTGTACAAATGTTCCACAGGGCAGGAGGTTTGAAGTTGACTTCAAGACACATCAAGGACATCAATATAAACCAGTAAGCAGCAGAAGAATCAGAAGGATGGATTGAAATTTGTAAAGGAATACGGCAATCGACCACGAAAGGGTTCGAATCCTAGATTAACCTCCTTCAGAATGATGATGGAAAGACCAAAGTGTGTTGAAAGAAAGGATCTGTGTCTGATCCAAAACACATGAGCTCATCAGTCAAGCTCGGTGGAGGTCACGGTGATGTCATGGCTCGGGCTTGCATTACTGTTTCTGGAAGAGGTTCACTCGTATTTATTGAAGATGTAGATGGAGAACTCTGGAGAACAAATTCAGAAGTCTGTTGAAACATTCTGTCTGGAGATGCATTCAGTTTTCCAAAAAAACACACTAACAAAAGGACAGAGGGCTGAACTGTGGAGGACTGACCAGGTCGATCTCCAGACCTTCATCCTAATTAGCTGCATTTCATCTGATATAAAAACACAAGAAACAATAACTTCATTTCAAATTCAGTCTGCTTTTATACTGACGTGAACCTGGGAATAGATATTGTGCTGTCCAAATAATGATAAATAGATAGATAGATAGATAGATAGATAGATAGATAGATAGATAGATAGATAGATAGATAGATAGATAGATAGATAGATAGATAGATAGATAGATAGATAGAGCTAATATGAAGAGGCAGAATGGAGGGGGGGGGGCTGTCCTAATATTAATGGACTGCCTGTGAGTGTAGGAAGCAGTTGAGGGAATGTGATGCGCGTTCCCGAACATTCCGGCGTGAACCCGCCCCTCTTCGGCTACGTAGACGCGCGCTCCCGCGGCCGCTCGTGGTGGAGCAGAGTCCGGGGAGGCCGAATCACCGCGCTCAGAGCGTGCACGTGTGAGAGTGCGCGCCCCCGACCGCCGGGGAACGAGAGAGAGAGAGAGAGAGAGAGAGAGAGAACGCGTGAAGCCACGAAACAGAAGTGAGGAACGGGCGTCCGACCCGCACGGATCTACGCGCGCTCCCGGGAAGATGACCGACACGAGCCCGCGGTGGAGAGAAAACCGGAGCCGCAGCGTCTAAACGGTAAAGAAACACAAAGTTCCCCTTCTTTCCTCAGTCAAGTTACAGAGAGGGAGAGAGAGAGAGAAGGAGAAGGAGAAGGAGAGGGAGAGGGAGAGGGAGGGGGAGAGAGGGAAAGAGAGAGAGAGAGAGAGAGAGAGAAGGGGGGAGAGAGAGAGAGAGAGAGAGAGAGAGAGAGAGAGAGAAGGAGAGAGAGAGAGAGAGAGAAGGGGGGAGAGAGAGAGAGAGAGAGAGAGAGAGAGAGATCTGGAATCCCAAATTTGTGTACGTTGTCGAGCGCTTTGCTTTGCTTTGAGTTACATTGTGTTTGAGTTACATTGTGTTTATTAGTAACGAGTGCGTTTTGCCTGTATGTGTGTGTGTGTGTGTGTGTGTGCCGCGCGCGCGTGTGTGTGTGTGTGCGCGCGCGCGCGAGTTGGACACAAGTTTCGTTCCTCCGGGCAGCTGTGCTCAAACTTTAAGACGCCACCGCTGTTGCTGAAAGTGTGTGAGAAACCTGGTCTACACACAACACACACACACACACACACACACACTAACACAGACAGCTACAATGTATAGAGTAAACCATTGTTAACTGTAGAGTTTAGTGATCAAAATAACTTTTCAGAATTGTACCAGACAGACACAGACATACAGACATACAGACACAGACATACAGACACACAGACACACAGACAGACAGACATACAGACACAGACATACAGACACAGACATACAGACACAGACATACAGACACAGACATACAGACACACAGACAGACACAGACACACATACAGACATACAGACACAGACATACAGACACACAGACAGACACAGACACACATACAGACATACAGACACAGACATACAGACACAGACATACAGACACAGACATACAGACACACAGACAGACACAGACACACATACAGACACACAGACACACAGACAGACAGACATACAGACACAGACATACAGACACAGACATACAGACACAGACATACAGACACAGACATACAGACACAGACATACAGACACACAGACAGACACAGACACACATACAGACAGACAGACAGACACAGACACACATACAGACAGACAGACAGACAGACAGACACAGACAGATACAGACACACATACAGACACAGACAGACAGACACAGACATACAGACAGACACACAGACATGCAGACAGACAGACAAATAATAGGTAAGCATAGATAGATAAATATTATAGGTGGGTAAGTAGGTAGATGGATGGATGTTGATGTAAACAGTGATTAGTTGCAGCAGCACAGTGAATCTCAGTGCACAGGTGAACAGGATCATGTGAGCTGCAGGGGATGATGATGATGATGATGATAATATGATTAATAAGAGGAATAATAATTAATGTGGTGCAGTGGAATGTGAACGATTACTCAAAAGCGTTTGATTGCTGCTGCAGCGTTGTTCGTGTTCACTGAGGCCTTTGAGCAAAACTGAAAGTAATCCTGCGTGAACCTTCCTGTGATTTCCTGCGAATCCTCACGTGGGACGTCTCATTGTGCTCCGAGCAAAATCGCACCCGTGACCTTTGCATCTCTGAGTTTGTATCCAACTTTTCATGCAGATCATATTCAATTGAGTGTGATCCGTTTTGATCGCAGTCAGGGACACTTTGCGAGCCGTCTGGACTCGGGACTAGACGTCTGGACTCGGGACCAGCCGCCCCGGGGGAAACGCATAAACGCATCCCACTAATGTAAACAGCTGGAACCCATTCAGTAATGCATACGGATGCACTGGACACCCAGAGCATCCGAGGAACATGTGTATCAGCCTCGATAGATTCCACACCCACTCAAATGATTTTCTTCAGTGAAAACAACAAAAAATGCATTTTGGACTTTTATTTTCGAACTCCTTCTGGACTGTGTACCTGCTGGTGGTGCTGGTCAGAGGTTTTACACACCTGGGGTTTAATGGGCTTTAGGTCCTGTGTAGAACTAACCCGTGCTGCAGCCTTTAGAGTAAAAACACCACTAGTTAAAATCAGGTGTAAAGTGAAAAGGAAACCAAACAATGTGTTTCTGAACATCTCACTCCACCTGTAGATCTCATTTGCTCCACTCTTCTGGGAAGATGTTCCACTAGAGTTTGGAGTGTGATTTCAGCTTCCTTTTTAATTGCACTCGTATCTGCTTTGATCATCTGTGAACAGCAGGAAGAGTTCTGCTCGTGACAGATGATTGATGTTCTGTGGTTTTGCTCGTCACCTGAAGAACAGGGACGTGTGTGGATTAATCCGAGCCCGCAGAACTTCTTCACCCAAAACAAACCGGGACCCGGAGCGCGGCATCGTGATGTGGGCGGATGTGTTGTGACAGGTCGGATTACTGTTACCATTATTACCATGTCTTACAGACGTGTGTCAAAGTGAGACGCAAAACAAAGCAACGGTGCCAAGGCTTTTTTTTCTGATACACACGTCTCCAGTGAGACGTTTCTAAAGATCACGTGTCTGTTTCTTCTTCTTATTATTATTCTGAAGGCTCGATCCCTAATGACGCTCTTTCCATTCGACCCGTGACTGCGATCCGTCGCATCCTAATACACAGTGAGCTGTAGGGTAGGTGAGCTGCATGGGCACCAAGCTGCCACTGCTGGGCCCTTGAGCGTGGCCCTCAACCCTCAACAGCTTCTGCTGTAAATATGACGTGCTCCGTCCCTTCTCTGTGCTGGAGCAGTTTGTTCTGAATGATCTTAAATAAAAGAACAGAGAAATAGATAAAATGTTTTTGTACACACACACACACACACACACACACAGTAGATACACACAGTTATTCTGTACCTAAAGGAAACCACTAGAAGTTACAGTTGTTGTCAGGAGAATGACGAACGCACATCTGGAAGTGTGAAAGTTCACAAAGATCAGGAAGTGCAACGTCAGAGACAGGAACCTGAAATGACGTCATGTTTGACCACTTGGAGTTCCACCTACAATGCGGGGCGGTGTGTGTGTGTGTGTGTGTGTGGGGGTGGGGTTGGGGGTTAACTGTGGTGAACACGGGGAAGGTCTGTAGTGATCATGTAAGACGTCTGTTATGTGACACCAGTGTGCGTGAACTTTTCCTGAACCACCCCAACCCGCGCGCGCACACACACACACACACACACACACACACACACACACACACACACACACACACCTCAAAGCTCCAACAGAACAGGTGTGACCTGTGGGTCTGTGTCGGAATGAGGACCAGAGAGTGAGCAGGTTCTCTCTCTCTCTCTCTCTCTCTCTCTCTCTCTCTCTCTCTCTCTCTCTCTCTCTCTCTCTCTCTCTCTCTCTCTCTCTCACACACACACGCGTGCTTGGGTCAGTCTGAGAATTAGTTTTTAAACCAAACTTTTGTATTATTGGTGAATACGAGCTTCAGTTTTTCTTTCTTGTTCTCTCAAAAAGAACCAATGCTCTCGTAATGCTGCTGAAAAAGTCCTCAACAAAAGTCTCAGTTTGTTGCTGTTTATTTAACCTCAGAATCTAAACGGTATTTGAGTGCACACAACCTGGTTAGATGTATTGTTTCACACGAGTATTGGAGATGCTGAACACGGTCCGAAAAGCAACCGAATCCAAAATACACTTCTGAACACCAGGATTTAAAATAAGTCTCAAGTTAAACAATCTACAGTTTAGCGCTTAAAAAGTCTTAAATTCGCTGTTGCAGGTTTTAACTCATGTTGACTCTGATGCTCATGGATGTGCTCCTGCAGCACTTTAGAAGTGTCGTAGTTTTTTCTTCCATAAGTCCAAATGTAATCCGCTGTATTCCGACTGCAAATGAGAACAACATGCAACAGCCAATCAGCTTCCTGTTATTGGTGCGAATCTCTCGGATCGTACCGCAGACTTAAAGCTGATTGGGTTTTCCAGCGTCGGTGAAGTGCGAGTTTAGCGATAATCGGCATGAAAAGAAATGAATCCAGGTTAAAGCTGGTCACTAACGTGTGTGTGTGTGTCTGTGTGTCTGTGTGTTTATGTTGTGATGTGGGTCTTAAATTTCATTCTTAATGGTCATAAAAAGCTGTTAAAAAATCTTATGTTTGAATTTGTGTTCGTGCATTATAGTATTATACCCCATACCCTCATACTCTATTCTCCATACCCCATACTTTATTCTCCATACCCCATACACTATTCTCCATACCCTATACCCCATTCTCCTTACCCCATACTCTATTCTCCATACCCCATACTCTATTCTCCATACCCATACCCCATACTCTATTCTCCATACCCATACCCCATACTCTATTCTCCATACCCTATACCCCATACTCTATTCTCCATACCCTATACCCCATACTCTATTCTCCATACCCTATACCCCATACTCCATTCTCCATACCCTATACCCCATACTCTATTCTCCATACCCTATACCCCATACTCCATTCTCCATACCCGATACACTATTCTCCATACCCCATACTCTATTCTCCATACCCTATACCCCATACTCCATACTCTATTCTCCATACCCCATACTCCATACCCGATACACTATTCTCCATACCCTATACCCCATACTCTATTCTCCATACCCTATACCCCATACCCCATACTCTATTCCCCATACTCTATTCTCCATACCCTATACCCCATACTCCATTCTCCATACCCCATACACTATTCTCCATACCCTATACCCCATTCTCCATACCCCATACACTATTCTCCATACCCTATACCCCATTCTCCATACCCCATACTCTATTCTCCATACCCCATACACTATTCTCCATACCCCATACTCTATTCTCCATACCCTATACCCCATACTCCATTCTCCATACCCGATACACTATTCTCCATACCCCATACTCTATTCTCCATACCCTATACCCCATACTCCATACTCTATTCTCCATACCCCATACTCCATACCCGATACACTATTCTCCATACCCTATACCCCATACTCTATTCTCCATACCCTATACCCCATACCCCATACTCTATTCCCCATACTCTATTCTCCATACCCCATACTCCATTCTCCATACCCGATACACTATTCTCCATACCCTATACCCCATATTCTATTCTCCATACCCTATACCCCATACCCCATACTCTATTCTCCATACCCCATACTCCATTCTCCATACCCTATACCCCATACTCTAT
The DNA here is from genome assembly GCF_946808225.1 of Silurus aristotelis. Lineage (NCBI taxonomy): Eukaryota > Metazoa > Chordata > Actinopteri > Siluriformes > Siluridae > Silurus > Silurus aristotelis. Next base: position 31,580,609 of record NC_139580.1, read on the forward strand.
TCTCCATACCCCATACCCCATACTCCATTCTCCATACCCCATACTCCATTCTCCATACCCGATACACTATTCTCCATACCCTATACCCCATACTCTATTCTCCATACCCTATACCCCATACCCCATACTCTATTCTCCATACCCCATACACTATTCTCCATACCCTATACCCCATTCTCCTTACCCCATACTCTATTCTCCATACCCCATACTCTATTCTCCATACCCATACCCCATACTCTATTCTCCATACCCATACCCCATACTCTATTCTCCATACCCTATACCCCATACTCTATTCTCCATACCCTATACCCCATACTCTATTCTCCATACCCTATACCCCATACTCCATTCTCCATACCCTATACCCCATACTCCATTCTCCATACCCGATACACTATTCTCCATACCCTATACCCCATACTCCATTCTCCATACCCCATACACTATTCTCCATACCCTATACCCCATTCTCCATACCCCATACACTATTCTCCATACCCTATACCCCATTCTCCATACCCTATACCCGATACCCCATACTCTCTTCTCCAAACCCCATACTCTATACCCCATAACAATACTCTATTCTCCATACCCCATACTCTATTCTCCGTACCCCATACCCTATACCCTATACTCTATTCTCCATACCCCATACCCTATACTCTATACCCCATACCTTATACTCTATACCCTATTCTCCATACCCTTTACTTCATTCTCCATACCCCATACCCCATACTCTATTCTCCATACCCGATACACTATTCTCCATACCCAATACCCGATACCCCATACTCTATTCTCCATACCCCATACTCTATACCCCATAACAATACTCTATTCTCCATACCCCATACCCTATACCCTATACTCTATTCTCCGTACCCCATACCCTATACCCTATACTCTATTCTCCATACCCCATACCCTATACTCTATACCCCATACCTTATACTCTATACCCTATACTCCATACCCTATACTCCATACCCTATACTCCATACCCTATACTCCATACCCTATACTCCATACCGCATACTCCATACCCTATAATCCATACCCTATAATCTATTCCCTATACTCCATACCCTATACTCCATACCCTATAATCCATTTCCTATACCCCATACCCTATACTCCATACCCTATACTCCATACCCTATACTCCATACCCTATACTCCATACCGCATACTCCATAGCCTATAATCCATACCCTATAATCCATTCCCTATACCCCATACTCCATACCCTATAATCTATTCCCTATACTCCATACCCTATACTCCATACCCTATAATCCATTTCCTATACCCCATACCCCATACTCCATACCCTATACTCCATACCCTATACTCCATACCCTATACTCCATACCCTATACTCCATACCGCATACTCCATACCCTATAATCCATACCCTATAATCCATTTCCTATACCCCATACTCCATACCCTATAATCTATTCCCTATACTCCATACCCTATACTCCATACCCTATACTCCATACCCTATAATCCATTTCCTATACCCCATACCCCATACTCCATACCCTATAATCTATTCCCTATACTCCATACCCTATACTCCATACCCTATACTCCATACCGCATACTCCATACCCTATAATCCATACCCTATAATCCATTTCCTATACCCCATACTCCATACCCTATAATCTATTCCCTATACCCCATACCCCATACTCCATACCCTATACTCCATACCCTATACTCCATACCCTATACTCCATACCCTATACTCCATACCCTATACCCAATACCCTAACATTCCCTGTGTTAGTAAATGGGTAAGTATTATTGCTTGCCGTCACCATTAAAAGAAACTACGGCTCATTGATGTTCCTGCAGCGTGCCTGTCACTGTTTTTCAAATTTTTTTCTGGGCTCGATGTGGGCTTACTTATCTTTGTGGTAATATGTTTGAAAGTAAATTTCCTGTAAACATTTCCACCTTTCTGCTTGATCTCTTGAGTGAGACTCAAAAGCGAGACGAAGCCCATTGGATGTTAAATTCTCCTGAAAATTCTTCTCTTTCCGACTCTTCAGCACATTTTATGGTGATGATCTGACAGAAAGTACACATGTAGGAATCTTCCAAAATATATCATGAAGAAAATACTAAATACTTTATGAAACACTTAACTGAATGATTTTAATTTACTTAACACTGCCATTAGTCAGAACTCTATAGCAATGCTGTAATATCTTATCATACTCACCCTGATCCTGCCATGGGGTTAAGGGCCTTGCTCAGGGGCCCAGCTTGGTGTGGCTGGGATTTAAATTCACAATCTTCAGATCTAACGCTTTAACCACTAGTCTATCACCTCCCAATATCAAACTAATAAACAAACTAACAATGCGCCGTCACTGAACTCATTAAACTGCACTTCAGCACTGATGGAACTGTAATGAATGGATATTCAGTACTTCCCAGATCAGGATCAGTTGCCGCTTCAATCCGGTTCCTCTCGAGGGTTCTTTCTCATACCATCTCATACAGTCACCACTGGGTTTGTCTTTGGGAAAACAGTTATAGGTTATAAAATTATAACCTCACTTGAACTAGGAGACCCAAACCTGTTCCAGCAGGACAATGTGCCCAAATCCAGCTCCAATCCATCCTCAGCTTGTCCTGAGGGTGTCAATCGTATAGAAATGTATTCACCCAGTGTCCAAATATTTTTGGAACTGATTGTAGCCATCTGGTCAAATATTTACGGAGCTACGACATTTTTTTTTATCGTATCATTACATTTTCCACTGGCAGATTCGCCGCTGTATTTACTGCCATCTGCTTTAAACGTTAGCGTTTTATCCGTCACTCATCGCTCTCTCTCTTCCAGCTACCGCTCGCACTTCACTCCCTCATAATTAGACATTAATTTCCACTTACACCTGTGTCCCGGGGGCAAAACCACTCCGGTGTGAGGAACAAACCTGTAGAACTTTTAACCAAGAGTCAAAAGAAGAATTGCACAAATTCAATAAGACAAATGGCTTTAAGGTATTTATATAATATAATATTCACACGTAGAAGAACTCTGGAGTCAATGGTTTTTATTTACCATGTGCCGTTCCTCTTTTGCGGCACAAGGGAACGCCGTCGCTTTGTTTGTTTGGAAGCGGCAAATCCGCAGGTGCAGGAGTTTTGCTAATTTGACGCGGGATTGAGTTTTGAAACTGATCCTGAAACCTGCAGTCGCCGTTACGAAGATCTGCTAATTCATGTGATTGCTTTCGCTGTTATCCCAGGAGTCTCCAGCCTGTGTGTGTGCGCGTGTGTGCGCGTGTGCGCGTGTGTGCCTGTGTGTGCGCGTGTGCGCGCGTGTGTGCGCGTGTGTGCCTGTGTGTGCGCGTGTGTGCGCGTGTGCGCGCGTGTGTGTGTTTAGATACATCTCAGCTCACGCCGTTTGGATAGATGCTCTCGAACTAAATACACAATCAATAGTAATGAGTGCAAATCACACACTCAATAATACACATTTACCCCCAGGAACTCTTCTACAGCCTGGTGCTGGGTTTCAACCTGCTGCTCGTGGAGCTCTGCTCTAACACCAGAAACTGTGCAGATGAACAATGACTCGAAGTAACCGCTAAAACGACCCAAGAACTTTTTTATCACCTGAAGCTGGATGAGCTCTCCAAAGCCGTGACGCTCTGAAAACGATCAGGAACTGAAAATAGTGAAAGTGAAGGCCTGGTAGAGCCTCGAGAACCAGGAGAAATCCAGTGTCTGCTGATGTCTATGGCTTCAGTCGTTTACTGCAAAGTATTCAGGAATCAAGTACGATGTACAGGATGTTTACCAAACGCCATAAGCACCAGCCCTTAAAGTGGTTTTAATCCATTTCGTATTTTTATCATGAAGAAATTCAATTCATTTCATTTTTATTTGTATTGCGCTTTTAACAATGAACATTGTCTCAAAGCAGCTTTACACAGATAATGCGGTGATTAAACGTAAATATGTTCTTTGTAAGTACGTTTGTCCCTGATGAGCAACTTCTACTGTAAGATGACACCTGTAGCTAAACGTTCTCTTTACTGTCCATACATTTACAGCACAGTGAAATTCTATCTTCACTTATCTCAGCGCTGTTGGGAAGCTGGGGTCAGAGCGCAGGGTCAGCCAGGATACAGCACAAAGATAAGAGATAAGGGCCTTTCTCAAGGGCCCAAGAGCAGCAGCGTGGCCTGAAGAAAGAGTATGTAATAGATGATGAAGCAGCCATGAGAAGAGAAGGTACAGTGTCTCCAGTCTAAAGTTTTTCTCCAGATCTCAGTTGAGGGAGTTTTTCTTTGCCAGTGTCTCCACTGGTTTGCTCATTAGGGATAAACGCGTGTGTTATGATTCTGAAATCTGTGTTCGTAATCGATCCTAAAGCTGCTTTAGGACAATGTCCATGTCCAAAACTGCGATACAAATCACACACACACACACACACACACGCACACGCACGCACACACCCTGCTCTCTCATGCCAGATTTTTCTCCTAATCCTTTTGTTTACACGAACCTGTAGCGACGTGCACACACTCGCCTCACACCTCCAACATCCAGAACACTTCAGGAATATCTGATGCTTGCTTCGATTTCACATTTTTCTGGAAATGAACTAAGTATCAGGACTGAGTCAAGTGAGTATCAATCTGATTGCTCTAGCAGGTCTGCTCCACCACCCCTCAAACCCCTCAACCTGCTCCACCTCCCGTAACCCCCTCAAAACCCATCAACCTCCTACACCTCCCGTAACCCCCTCAACACCCTCGACCTCCTCCATCTCCCCTAACCCCCTCAACACCCTCCACCTCCCGTAACCCCCCCCAAAACACCCTTGACCCCCTCCACCTCCCGTAACCCCCTCAACACCCTCGACCTCCTCCATCTCCCCTAACCCCCTCAACACCCTCCACCTCCAGTAACCCCCCCCAAAACACCCTTGACCCCCTCCACCTCCCGTAACCCCCTCAACACCCTCGACCTCCTCCATCTCCCCTAACCCCCTCAACACCCTCCACCTCCCGTAACCCCCTCAACACCCTTGACCTCCTCCATCTCCCCTAACTCCCTCAACACCCTCCACCTCCCGTAACCCCCTCAAAACCCCTCAATACCCTCAACCTCCCGTAACCCCCTCAAAACCCCCTCAACCCCTCCACCTCCCGTAACCCTCTCAAACAAACGCTTTTCCCAGCAGAGATTACGGAGGTCACCATAGCAGCGGTGTACAAACAGGGACCAGACGGAGGGCCGGCTCACGACTCATGACTCATGTTCAGCGTGCGACTCGGATCCGTCTCCGGTCAGGTCATGTGGTAACGCCGTTTTTGGTGATGAGAAAGCAGTGAAGTCACCAACACTTGTTTAAACATTCATCACACCACATGGGCTCATTCATTCATTTATTCATCTGTTCACCTGCAGTGCTTGTGATCTCAGGGTCATGGTGGATCTGGAGAGTTTACACATTCATCAACACCTACACTGTATTGTCAAAAGTTTGCGGACACCCGGTCCGAAGTTTGGTATGTGCTTATTGAACATCACATTCCACATTTAGTCAGATACACGTGTGTGAGTAAAGTCAGGTCGTGATGTAGATGAGAAGGTGAGGAGGTTCCTGGGGTGCAGTCAGTGTTCACATTCATTCCAAAATGTTTGTTAGGGTTGGAGCTCTATCTAAGATCTTCAGGGAGCTGGGTTTTGTGCCTATGGATTTCTGACAGTTTGGCAGGAAAAATCCCAATATTTTTGATGATCTTGCTAATTCCTGCAATTTTGCAACCCTAAACATAAATAAGCGGTATGCCAGGTGTGTGTGTGTGTGTGTGTGTGTGTGTGTGTGTGTGTGTGTGTGTTTGCTTTCATTTGCCATTGGTTTAGGACCCTTCCTGCCCTCAGCATGCCAGGCAGTGAGACACACTAAATTTAGCTTTGCTTTGCCCCCCCCCTTCACACACACACACACACTATTGCTGCCTCCCTCTCTCGTTCCATCTCACTCCCTCTCTTCCTCTCTCGTTCCATCTCACTCCCTCTCTTCCTCTTTCGTTCTCTCTCCCTGCCAGCTGATCACTCCTTCATATGGACTGTCTTTCTCAGCCGCGTCCCCATAAACACCTTCCTGCTGGTTTTCACACACACACACACACACACACACACACACACACACACACACACACAGAGTTCTGCTCAGAAGCGCTGAGACGCTGAAATCAACACGCAGGATCATTTCCAGGTCGATCCGTCAGGCCGGAGTGAACCCCCATGATCTGTAGTCTGGGGTTCGGTGTGTTGGTAGGAGGAGTCTGATTCGACTGCTAATCTCACAGCTGAACCTTCACAGGGGTTTAAAAACAAGGAGCATTCCATTTTGGTTCTACGGGGTTGCAGGTTTGATATAGAACCAGTGCTTTTCTGCCTGTGAGTTCATCTTCAGCCTGTTACTGAGAACACAAAAAGAACAAAGTGTGTAATGAATATTTGTATAACAATATTTAAAAATGTGTGTAATGGTATATTCCATTCCAATTGAATTCTGTAGATTGTTTGTTTTTTAGCTGTTCTGTGGTTATTTAATTCATTTGTTAGGTTTGTTAATGTAAAATGTTTTTGAGGAAGTTCTACCATTTTATTGTATTTTTTTAAACAGTAGCGCCCCCAGGAAACAGGTGGATATTATTGCATGCCCTTACACAAGTACTTACTGTTTAAGTTCAGAGATAAGAAGACTGCTGTCTAGATTTTTACAGTATCGCGATACTCGTTTGTGAATCGATTTTATTCTTCCGCCCCTACAGTGTCATGTGGACACCAGCCTTCTGGTGTATTCCTATGTGCAGGTCCTGCTGAAGCACATCTGAGAGGACGCTGTGGGTGAAAAGGAAGAGGTTTCCGATTGATCAGCTCCACATTCGTGATATTTTCAGTCGCAGTCTGGGTTTTTTCCCCACACGTAGTTTGTGTTGCCTGAGCGAACTCGAGTCTTGCATTCGAGCCCGGGACACGGAACTATCCACAGGCATGTTGGCACCATGCTTGCGATGGTTTGCATAGCTTTTATCAGCTGATCCTTTCATACCTATCGGTAGTGCGTGACCAAAAGTTTGTGCACACCTGGTATTAGAGCCGCTTCTATTCCGCTAGAAGTCACTAGCATGGCTGTGGGGATTATGGAGCATTCAAGATCAGGTACTGATACAAGTACGAGGGGAGGGGTCTGGGGTGCAGCTCGTCCCAGCCAGTGGGGTCCATGACTGACCCTGTGTCTGACCCCAGCGTCCAAACATCACCATGTGACAAATATGAAGCACCTTTTCTTTTTCTTTTCTTTCCTGGACCTCACTTTGTGCACCATGGCTTCCTGCTGCAACAGGATTGGGGGGAAATAGTAACTCTACATGCTACAAGGACGTTCTCGAGAATCGGTGCGAGCTCGATTTATCGATGCATAGAAAAAAAACAAGTGCAGGGAATCGGCGTATGAGGAAGTTGAATAAAAAAATTAATAAATAAAAGACCCTGCAGAATAGAATAAAATGAACCTAAAGGTTTTGTTCTTTCTGTGCAGCCTTTCTTTCTTGGGGATGCGTCGATTCCATTCCAATTAATTCATTTCAGTTCTATTCAATTCAATAACAATAAATAGATATCGTCAAAAAGAAGCGTGACAGAAATAAAGAGGGTATGAAGTTGGGAGGTGGTGGCCTTGTCTTTAAGCCATTGGACTTTAGATCCAGAGGTTTTTGGGTTCTAGTCCCGGCCATACCTGGCTCTTGGGCCCTTAAACAGGGCCCTTAACCCCCTATGGGTGCTCAGTATTGGGAATGGGGATAAAGTATGGATGGTCAGAAGCCCGACTGAGAAAAGAGGAGGGTGGATGTTGGACTCTCAACCCGACTCTGTAACAAAACTGCTACAGAAACCTGAGCAATCAGGCCACTGTCACCCACTGTGTGTCATGACGTGGGAGGAACAAACAAACAAACAAAGTTAGAATTAGTTTAGTGGCTATAAGTTTGTCTATAATGATGATCCAGTGGTGACTGTGGTGAAGGAAAACCTCCCTGAGATGGTATGAAAAACCAATTCTTGAAAGTATCCAAACTTCATTCATTACAGTTTCATCGTTGTTCAGATGTTCATTATTGATGGTCGCTTGCTATATGATCTTAGTCATCTTTTTTAAACGATGCGTCTCAGGATGTTGGTGGTTGTAGCATGTGTTTGTGCATTAGCGTGTGGGTTCTACCACACTTCATACCATAAGTGCAACAAATGCAAATAGAAAGAGCTGGAGGCTCAGCTGAAGGTCCCGAGAGCACGAGTGCAATGGAAACCTGGTTTAATTCCTGATGATGAAATCCTGGACTAATGATGGATAGAAGGTGCAGAATGTTTACATAAGGGTCAAGGTTTTTTTTTTTTTAGACATCATGCTCATCTCTGGTTCTCGTAGTTCAGCACGATCTTACAGTTAACTTCATCTGGTCAAAAATATTTCCAGTCTCACAGTTTGGGGAAGTTTGGAGCTCAGTGGGTGACTGATCTCTGAAGGTTGGGTGTTTAAGCCCCAGTATGGCCAAACTGCTGCTCTCCAGGGGTCTTGAACAAGGAGCTTAACTCCCTGTGCTCCAGGGGTTCTGTATCATGGCTGATCCTGCTGCTTTCAGATAGAGCTGTGGTCTCCAGACTGAACAGACATTGGAGACACTTTTTCACAAACCCGACAGCATCTCGACGTGGTGTCCGAGCGATGAGCGGAGCAGTAGGTGGAGTAGTGCAGGAGTGCAGGAGTATCGGAGGAACCGGAGAAATCACGGACCTCCTCCACTGGAGTTATCGATGAAGGCCGGAGTGTCGCGATCACCAGCGTATGGAGATCCACAAGATAAACCTCATCTGATATCTAAAGCCCTCTGCTCATGTTCATGTATCACAAACATCTAATCGCCACAGGGGTTCATCTGGAAATGACGCAGAAAGCTGTAAGGGATGTAAAATCAGAGCAGCTCCGGGGGTCAGGATATCATCATGCACATTCCTTTCGTTTGACACAAGCTGCTGTTATTCGAATCCCCCCTTGGGAGGGGGGAGGGGGGAGAGGGGGTGCTGGTAAGCAAATAAATGCTATTGTTCAAAGGTTTTAGAAAACAGTCTAAAGACAAAGTGACAACATCAGATACGCTGAACGTGTGTGTGTGTGTGTGTGAATGCTGGGGATGTGTGGAGGAAAAACCTGAGTGGCTTCCGTGTGGGGGTGTGCAAACTTTTGCTGTCAGTAGCATGTGTAATGGAGGACGTGTGGTGGGAAGTGTGTAGGAGGGTATGTGTGGGTGTGCGTGTGTGTGTCTGAGAATGATACATGGGAATGAGTAAGCTCTGCAGAGAGCAGATATGAAATGGAGAGCGTGTGTGTGTGTGTGTGTGTGTGTGTGTGTGTGTGTGTGTGTGTGTGTGTGTGTGTGTGTGTGGTGAACAGGTCATGTACAGAGCAGTGGGCACGATTCCATCCAGAGGCACAGGTGAGACGATCATCTTAAATACTGTTTGATGAGGGCAGAAGTGCAGTTGCGCTGCAGGGGGCAGAATCTGCACTTCTCTAGACTGTAATAACGATCGGATCAAAAAGACGAGCCTTGAGGATATTCACAGCTCAAACAGGAAGTGCTGATCTAACGACCTGCATAGTTCTCAAAGTGTGTGAGAGGAACGAGTCTACCTCTGTGCCCCTGAGATCATGAGAATGAGTTAGTGACGGAGGTCCGAGTCGGGGCGGGGCGATGATTTCTGGCCCTGTTGGCCGACAGGGAGAGAAACTGCAGAGTTAGTAAACCTCATAGCCAAACAGGAAGTAGCTCCAGGTGATCCATCCTGTGGCCATGAGATACCTCCTCAGGATCTTGGCTGTGTGTGTATGTGTGTGTGTGTATGTGTGTGTATGTGTGTGTATGTGTGTGTATGTGTGTGTATGTGTGTGTATGTGTGTGTATGTGTGTGTATGTGTGTGTATGTGTGTGTGTGTGTGTGTGTGTGTGTGTGTGTGTGTGTGTGTGTGTGTGTATCCTGGCACCAGCTGAGTGCTCTGACTCTGGTTTCCGTTTTGGATGGACAGGTGGAAATTATAGGGGTGTGTGTGTGTGTGTGTGTGTGTGTGTGTGTGTGTTTTGAGGCTGGTATGTGTTGAGCATGCTCCATGCTGCTCGCTTTGACTCAGCACCAGTCATGTGACACTGTGGCTCAGTCTTAAGAATTCGGCACGCAGGAAACTCTTAAGCGTTGTGCGATTGGAGCGACGTTTCAGCAGTGTGTGTGTGTGTGTGTGTGTGTGTGTGTGTGTGTGTGTGTGTGTTGCGTGCTTGGGAGTCTACCAAACTGTAATTACCGCCAAGTACAAACACATCGGCCATTTCCACGCGTGACTGAACTCAGCGTGACGAGTTTCCTGTGTCCCCACTGCAGTCTAGACGAGTTTATACGCCCTGATCTACAGCTCAAACATACAGCAGTGATAACGCAGCTATCAAAGTGTCTCCTCCGTCAGTGATTGTGGAGTAAAAAACAGCTCTTAAATCCACGTGTATATTTACGTGTCTGCTCTAGCCTGTGATTTGTGAGCTCTGACTAGCGCGCTCTTTAGACGTCTAATCGAAGCACGTGAAAATGCCGACATTATTAAAATCCGATTTGTTAAAGCAACAGCTTCGTTCTCTACACTACAGACGTTCACACTGCTGATTCTGGAGGCCTCGAGGGCACATTTCTTTGACCTCGGCAACACGTGATGGCTGAAATCTGATTGGATAGAAACTTGGACATAAACCTACACTACTGAAAGCGTCACATGACGTGTAGAGAGAGACTGCTGGGAATAACTGAATACATGTACATGTACAAATAGGTTCTGAACAAGGTCTTTCTGACCCTAATGGCCCTCCACTGATACACACACATTCATGTATATGTGTATATGTAAGAACTGGCCCTTGTCTTCTCTTCAGTAGCAGTCGTTCTCCTCGTCCTCACCATCACTCGCTCTGTTTTTTACTTTATTACTTCCTCCACCACAGAAGCTCTCGTGTTAATAATCAGCCGAACCTGCTGCAGGTGTGGGAATGTTGTTTCCTGTAACAGTGTCGTATCAACATGTAGATAAGCGGCTCTTAAAGGATCCGAATAAAGTATTCAGGGTCACATTATTCCACATTCACCCCAGAACCACCATCTCAAAGTACTGCTTTAGAACCCGGGGGCTGGGGATCAGTTACTGAGTTAGAACCCAGTGTTTCTCCTTATTGTTTGATGTTTGCTGTAGTTTGCTGTAGTTTGCCTGGAGCCTGGCGTAAGAATTTCTCCCGTACAGAAACTGTTACTGAAATATGATAAATAAACCCTGAAAGTTGAGCTGATTAATTCGGGATGTTCTGAGCATCTGAAGCTCTGCAGGACACGCAGAGGAGACGTGCTGTAGGGTGATGTAATGCACATGCTCGGTGTCTGCTCTCATCACAGAGGCACTTTTTCCAGCTCGTCTTCCAGCAGAACAACGACAAGAAGCCAAAGAATCCGTGCCGTGTCACTTCCTAAACGGTCCCCGAAATCGCCGTTCCAGAGTTCGTGTTAGTGTAGTGGAGGAGAAGCAGAGTTGACGTCTGCCACATCTGTTCGTGTGCATGAAGCCCTGTTTTTACTGCGTTTCTTTACACTCGGTCAGATAACACCCTGATCTGAGACCACATGGCAGAACCAGCGTCTCTCTTTTCTCCTAATCGCTCAGAGTTTTCCGAGTTTATGAAGGTCACAGTGACCTTAAGCCTCCCCTTGTGGGATTTCGGCTTGGCATTGGAGAGAGAGAGAGAGTGTGTGAGTGTGTGAGTGTGTGAGTGTGTGAGTGTGTGAGTGTGTGAGTGTGTGAGTGTGTGAGTGTGTGTGTGTGTGTGTGTGTGAGTGTGTGTGTGTGTGTGTGTGAGTCAGAAGGAGAGGAATGTATTGTTTTTTTTTTTTTATAGAATGGAGTAATAGAAGATTGATGTGGACACAACACGAGTCTGGAGAGAGTCAGTGCACTTGGTCTAGACAGAGGGAATGCATTATTTTGTGTGTGTGTGTGTGTGTGTGTGTGTGTGTGTGTGTGTGTGTGTGTGTGTGTGTGTGTGTGTGTGTGTCTGCATATCCAGTGTGTGTGTGTGGTGGGGGGTCCTACAAGTCCTACAACACGTATACCCTCTGTACTGACCACATCCACTCTTTAGACAGAATTCTGGACCTCTGCTGTTCTGCTGTTCTAGTAACCCAAACTCTTCTGGGAAGATGTTCCACAGAGTGAAGTTTCTACATTATGCTACTGTAACTTGTCCAACTGTCAACAAATAAAGATGGGATCATTGGAACACATTAAGGAACGACCTGTATATATGATTAATGATATAATTACATATCTGAGCTCATTAGAACTCAAGATCGACCGATTTATCACTTTAATTACAGAGTCTGATTGTTTTCCGGTTTGCTGTCGTTATGAGAGCGGCCTCTAGAGGCGAATCACAGACACCACGCGCTGTTTGTTTTTACACGCGAGACTGCACGCTGCACGGCGAGCGCCATGTTCTATTTATTCTTTTGCATTCATTAATTATATTATAATATTCATTCATTAATATATTCATATGCAAATGTCCCTGGCAATAAAGCTCTCGCTGATTCTGATATTTATTTTATTGAGCGCATTTTAAATACTATTGTTTTTTGTTTGTTTGTTTGTAATAATTTGCAGTACTATAGAACTTAATCATGGAGTGTTATGTTGTTGTTGTTTTTCATTTTTTTATCCAGTATAATTTTTAAAACTATCGGTGGATTAAACCTGTAGCAGCAGAACATCGTGTCTTTCTTCCACCTGAACTGTTAGAGTTTAATACTATTTAAAAGCCACCCCTTTGCGTGTTCCAGTGCATTTCGAAACTCTGCTTCCAGAACCGGAAATTTGATCGGATCTAAGCGTCTCCAGTGCACGTTGACTTCTCAGGAGCTCTCAGCCCGAGGGATTCGCATTGGACTTCAGTTTAGTTGAAAAACGTTCATTTCCACCATACAGGAACGGAAAGAATGTAGAAGGAGACGTGTGCAGCCTTAAAGACCCATGAGGTTACTGTTGAGGGTTAAACTCCAGTGAACAATGAAGATGGATTTGGACTGGATTTGGATCAGGGCTACAATCACCTCAGTGACTATAATAAAAATTTTTTTAAAAAGAATAAAAAATGTTTTTTTCAACTATGATTTCATTTTGCTTTTTTATTATCAAAGTAAATTATTGTTAAAATTTGTGAACAGTTTACATTTTTCAAACAGTTTTAAATGAAATGTCTGCTTGGTTAAATAATATATAAAATAATATTTCTCAATATTTAAAAGAATTAAAAAAAATCTAAAAATAAGATTAAATAAATCAAATGAATGCAAAACACTGGATTTTATTGGATTCATTGAGAAATCAATTAAATGATTAGTTAAAAATTAGTTTATATTTGGGTCACACAGATGTGTATATACAGTATTTCACAAAAGTAAGTGCACCCCTCACATTTCAGCACCCAGTTTAGTATCTTCTCATGGGTGAACACTGTAGAAATAAACCTGGATATATTCTAGACAGAAATCCGAGCGCACCATGACACTCTGACTCTGATTGGATTGGATGTTTAGGCTGAAACATTGGAAATATGTTGTGCGTTAGTCACACAGCGAGTTATGTAACTTATTTTCGCCAGGGACGGCACAATCCGCCTCCGTGTTCAGAGTTTCCCACACTGAAATATTCTTGGGGTGAGTGATGGGACTGTGGAACTGCTTTTCCACTGATATTTTGAGAATGATGCGATTAGATACTGTGCATCACGACTGATCCAAATTATCGTCCATATTTAAAGCCAATAATCAGACAGGAACCATGAAGTAAAACCCTTCAACAGACGAGCATAGATCAAGAGAATTGTCTGGAAAACAATCAGAACACTGGTATAGTTGTAGGCCAAACTATGCAACTGGCCTCTGATGGTGTCGAGACAAAGGACGAGTGAAGTGCACACAGAAAACAAAGGCATGAGATTACAGGAAAGGAACCACAAGCAGAACTCTGGGGAAACTGACTTTTGGTGGTCAGATAAAATAAATAAGCCCCTGTACTGTCAAAAACAAAAGCAAACTCCAGTAAAGAAAGCAACCTTTTGCCTTGAACTCACTTGAACGCCATCTTGTCACATGGGTCATTATTATTAGTTCATTTGTTACATGATTTCTAGATCCTGTTGTTCTCAGAATGGGGGCTTTGAAGGGGGTCTGGGGTCGTAAAAATGAGTCTCTGTGCACAAATAAGCGTTAAGTAGATTTAAACGAATTCAAACAAATGCTGAAACTCAGCAAACATACACGAGGAGAAACCTGTTCACAAGAACACACTCGTCCAGAGACTCTAGAAAAGAGTAAATCAGTGGCAAGACTTTGCAATGAAACCAGAAGTCATTAGTTTGAGGTTTTAGTGGTTATTAAAACGGAGGAGTGTAAGAGAACGTGGATACGCACGAATATCGCAATACTGTAGATTCACGCCAGTTTATTGAGTTTCGATCCCGACCCCTAGATAGACCTGGGTGTGAAGGACTCTGGGAATGGGGGGACTCCTGAGATGAATTCTGGAGATTTCTGGAGAATTCGCGGAGATCCTGCGACGCTTCCTGCACGCCGTCCAGCAGAAAATGAACGAATCTCTCTTTGAGACGAGTCGTTCTTCTGAGACCCACTCCACACCACACGACTCGTCACTACTGACCAGCTTCTTTCACACGTGCTTCCCAGGAGAAGATCATTATGATCTACGATCCATTCATACTGAACTCGTTCGTCTGTGTGTTCGTTCTGGCATTTTCAGTACAATGTGGGCGGAGCTTTTAAGAGTTGTATAGAATGAAATCTCAGTGGAATCAGTTTAGCTTTTTAAACGCTTCAGTACGCGACAGAAGCCGAACTCCAGACACAAACTCCAGATGTTCACGTACTCGCTGCATCCTACCTGTAGATTTAGATTATAATGTCTGACTTCAGTGCCTATAAGTTTGTTTCTGTGGCAAAGAAAACTCTGAGTCTTCATGAGGAAGAAACCTTGAGGGAACCTCATCCTCGTCTGGTCGATCCTCTTCGTCAAAATCGTAACACTACCTGTATTTGTAACGTCGTTTGTGAGAAAACGCTGTTTATCATCTAAAAGCTTTGGCACACAAAATCCACACAAATATGAATTTGTGAAGAACAAAAAATGAAATGAAAAAGGGATGTTTTTTTTCACAACCCCATTTGTATTGTGTGTATGTGAGCAACTCGTGGGGGTGTGGGGTGTGGGGTGGTATTTCTCCTCCAGGAGGTCCCTCCAGCAGACAGCTTCACATGGACTTGTCTTAAAAAGGCGAGCTGAGGGAACAGAAGTGTTTGTGTTTGGAGTGCAGGAACAAAGACCTTATATAGTGTTATTCCACTCTGTGGTTCCTCTCTCTCGCTCTCAGCACGGTTCAGGGTGGACGTGGTGGGCTGTGAAGAGCGAGGCCACGAGGTTCTGCTCAGACCGACGTAGCTAATGCGGTAAAATCTAATTCGGATCGAGGACGTGGGCCATCCAGTCAGTCTTTTTGCTCCTTGCATGGACTTTAAGAATGCGTAAATTTTGACTTTACTCTCCTCTCCGTCTCCTCGCCGTCTCCTCTCCGTCTCCTCTCTGTCTCGTCACTGTCCTGTACAGCTGCAGCACCAATCAGCTTTCAGGTGGGTGTGTATTTTCTCCGATTGAATCAATTCGATGTCGTGACCTCGTTCCAGTTGTGTGTGAGATTTTTCACTACATTGGCGTTCCGGAGACACAGCAGGAACGTGTCACGTCTCTCAACCTACATGGAAACACACTGTGTGTGCAGGAATGTAGTAATGTGGGCGTGTGAGCTCACCAGGCCGGAAGGGGTGTGTGTGTGTGTGTGTGTGTGTGTGTGTGTGTGGCCATGGTCAGAAACATATGGACATGCCCAGACATGTTTACCACCGGCTTTTACAAAAATAAATTGGTTATTTATTGATTTTTCGACCCAAAGGAAGGCAGATTGTAAAACGTGTAGGTGATATTTGGGGTGTAACGGAACACGTATTCATTCCGAAACGTCGGCGCACGTGTACCGAATGCAATCCGTGTCAGAACATGGTTCAAATTTGAGTTCCCTCACGAACACGTGAAGTGGCGGACCGCAAGTTTATGTCAATCTCCGCCCCGCGTTTGAGCGCAGTGACGCTGCGGCTGCTCGACCCCTACCTGATTTCAGAACCTTTTCCCACACGCTGTACTGAGCATGTGCAGAAACCCGGCCCGGCATCAACAGTTACTACAAAAAAGGAGAAACTTTTTAAAAGATTAATGAATGAAGAAATTAATATCTCGTGTGTTTTCTTAAATGAAGACATTTCTTCGAGGATGCTAAAAAACAAAAAGATCATATCTTTAGAAAATTAACTTTTACATGTAAAAGCCCCACCCACTTATATACATATTTATTTTAATTGTATATAATTCATAAAATTTGTGCCAATTTGATTAATCAATTTAATCGATAAATAAATAAATAAATAAAAAATTGGATTTAT
>NC_139580.1:31602315-31607315 GCF_946808225.1 Silurus aristotelis
CAAGCCTGAGTGCTCCTGTGTTTCCTGTATGATGAAGGCAGTGATGTGCTCTGAACTCTCGTATATCCTGCGGCGTATCTGCTCTTCCCATCAGCCCGTGTATTCGTCCGAAGATGCGAGAACCATAGACTCTGGGCAGCTTCTTAAGCCTCCGATCTCTTACACCCTTCCCAAGTTGTCTCTGCCATTTAAGTGTGTGTGTGTGTGTGTGTGTGTGTGTGTGTATTAGGGCTGACAATCGACTCAAATGTTTAATGAGATGAATCACATGATTGTTGAGAGTTAAATCGTGATTAATCACACATTTGTATCAGTTCTAATGCTATGCTTTTCAAGCTTTTAATGCTCTAATTAACATGCATGAATATTAATGCTTTATGCAAATGCATGAACTCAACATAAAGCACGGAGACTCAATATTCTCGTAAATGTTTTAAAGTAACTACGGTGTTTTAAACGAGCTAAATCACCAGGACACTGAACCGGACCTGTTCCCATGTTTCCACACGGACGCTTTTAACTGCGTATCTCGGTGTTGATTCGTGACTCTGCGCATCAGTAAAACAAATGTTTAGTGATGGTTTTTTTTGCCGGCGTTTTAGTTTTTTTAATATATATCCAGTAAAGAAAGGACGTTGGGTGTAGATGTGTGTGTAGCTCTTTTATATTAGTTTATTTGCATGTTTATTGAAGATGCAGAAACAGAAATGCGCGCTGCTTTAATTGCACGTTGATAAAATTTGTGCCGCTGGAATGAATTTATGTTCACACGTCATTAATATGCTAATTTAGTTTGACAGCCCAAATATGTATATACAGTATATAGTTTAGATTTGGCAGACGCCCTTTTCCAGAGTGACTTAC
Organism: Silurus aristotelis; assembly: GCF_946808225.1. NCBI lineage: Eukaryota > Metazoa > Chordata > Actinopteri > Siluriformes > Siluridae > Silurus > Silurus aristotelis. Next base: position 31,603,180 of record NC_139580.1, read on the forward strand.
TTTTATCTCATTCATACAACTAAGCAGCTATATGGTTAAGGACCTTACTTAGGGACCCAGGAGTGGCAGCTTAGTGTGAGGCTGGGATTTGAACTCATGACCTCCTGAGCCAAAGTCCAATGCTTTAACCACTAAGCTCTGTTAAGAGAGAAACAAAAGATGGAGACGTGAATTTATTCATTTCTGGTCCAGAAGATATAATAATCATCATATTCTGGTTTTTATCGTATTGTGTGCGCATCATCTTTTGAGTCCAATTCTTCTGTTTATTCAGTAAATTGGAATAAGACGACATTTTGTCTGTTACCAAGCAGATGATATCAGTACCAACAAACTGCGTCTTTGACTTGGTATTTGGATGCATTTACACAGTGTTTAATGAGGTTCAGAGCAGAATTCGAAACTGCAGCAATTTCATTTTATTACTTTTTTTTTAAGAAATCGAGCATTGACTCACTTTCTCTGATGTTGCATTCTGGGTATTTTTTAGGTAATAAATCTGCACTGTCCTGTGAGAGAGAGAAGAGACAGAATAAAGAAGGAGGAATAAAGTGAGAAGGATTTGGCGGGTTATGTAATACTCGCTCTGTGAAATCCATCTCCGAAGGATTTTATGCGCCGTCCTCGTTCTCCTCCAGACCTGTAGAGGGGAAAAAAACAGCAGCCTTTTATAAATCATTTGCCGGAGGACTTTATTCCTGGGAACAGTAAGATCGAGTGAAATTCGGAAAGCCCTTGTGCACTCTCTGCGTATTTTCGCACGTAAGTTCCACAATCCGCTGGAAAAAATGTAGCGGACAAACAAAGGAAGTGGCGCTAGTAGGCGGAGCGGAGACGCCGGAGACCTCGTTAAGCGATCGCTCTAATCACCTGCAGATCGTCTCTTCTTCGCTCGCTCCCGCGTTCTTCTAACGGCAGAAAATGCATGGTCAGGACGAATCGCGCGCAAACCTGATTACATTTCTGCCTACACCGCCTTGCCGGCTTCCGAGACGCTTCGGTTCCCAGTAATCGGTTTTTACGCCGAGCGGCGCTGAGCTCATCACATGATGATTTGTATTTATTTATTACATTTTTTTAGAAAGATTGCTTTAAAGGGATGAGAAGAAATAGAAGTCAGATTCAGTTGTTGTAGAGCGTCTCTCCGTCTGTAGCTGTTGGAGTGTCTCTCTGTCCAGCTGTTGTAGAGCGTCTCTCTGTAGCTTTTGTAGAGTGTCTCTCCAGCTGTTGTAGAGCGTCTCTGTAGCGTTTGTAGAGCCTCTTTCTCCATCTGTAGCTGTTGAACAGCGTCTCTTTGACTGTAGCAGTTGTAGAACGTCTGTTTGTAGCTGTCGTTCAGCATCTCTCTGTCTAACTTTTGTAGAGCGTCTTACTGTCTGTAGCTGTTGTAGAGCGTCTCTCCGTCTGCAGCTGTTGCAGAGCGTTTCTCGGTCTGCAGCTGTTGCAGAGCATGTTTGTCTTCAGCTGTTGTGGAGCATGTCTGTCTTTGGCTGTTGTAGGGCGTCTCCCTGTCTAGCTGTTGTATAGCATTTCTCTGTCTGTAGCTTTTGTAGGGCGTCTCTCCAGCTGTTTTAGAGCGTCCCTCTGTCTGTAGCTGTTGTAGAGCGTCCCTCTGTCTGTAGCTGTTGTAGAGCGTCTCTCCGACTTCAGCTGTTGTAAAGCGTCTCTCTGTCTGCAACTGTTGTAGAGCGCTTCACTGTCTTCAGCTGTTGAGTGTCTCTCTGTACAGCTGTTGTAGAGCGTCTCTCTGTCTGTAGCTGTTGTAGAGCGTCTCTTTGTAGCTGTTGTAGAGCATCTCTGTCTGTAACTGTTGTAGAGCGCTTCACTGTCTTCAGCTGTTGAGCGTCTCTCTGTATAGCTGTTGTAAAGCGTCTCTTTGTAGCTGTTGTAGAGCGTCTCTCTGTCTGTAGCTTTTGTAAAGCGTCCCTTTGTCTGTAGCTGTAGAGCGTCTCTCTGTACAGCTGTTGTAGAGAGTTTCAGTCTGTAGCTGTTGATTCTGCTTGGTTTCTTTGATAGTTTGCTACAATAAAGACATGCGATGTTAATTATTTTAAAGGGGTATGATAGAACTGGGAGACTAGTGAGAGACGAGACATTTTAACGTTGCTTGCATGTACCAGAAAAAAGACGAGTGCGTTTACAAAACTGGTGGAAGAATGGAGACATTAAAACAGGGATCGGTTACATTTCTGGGAAATTAGCGAAGATAAAAGCATTTTAAGGGTGTGTGTGTTTGGGGTTTCCATAGTAACCAGGCCGGTGGTTTTCAGCACAGTTTATATTAGCTGCTTACTAGTGACACACACACACACACACACACACACACACACACACACACACACACACACACACACACACACACATCCAATAGAGCAAATGCTTTTTTGGTCATAACTTGTATTTACCACTTTGTAATAATGGAAATGCTGCGAAATTATACATGGATCATTTATACAATGTATTTTTTTTTTATCTTGTCATTACTCATTAGTTGGTACTTTTCTGTAGAAGTGCATATTATGAGGAACACAGATGGTTACATTAACAGAGAGATTAATGCTTTTCAGCAGACTATAGTGAAGACTTCTGCTCTGTGCACTTCATTAAACACTCAGCATCCAGTACCACAAGTCCAGCTTCTCTCCTCTACATCTATTTTGTTGCTGTTTGTCTGCAAAAAAATGTGTTGTATTTCATAGCAGTATCCTGCATTTCACACCTAGAGCTTCGGTGGTCTCCTCCCCGAGACAATCCATCTCTAAATCCCATCATTTACGCCACGTCTACAGAAATTCAGTATAATAGAGAAGTGCAGTAGATCAGAGCTGCAGCACACACAGGATCTCATACAGTCACAATGAACATCATCACTAAAACAATAAACACAATTCAACACGTCTCCTTTCACTGAAGCCACAACTGCACCTCCACATACATCATCAACAGCAGAAACACACACACACACACACACACACCTCCACATACATCATCAACAGCAGAAACACACACACACACACACACACACCTCCACATACATCATCAACAGCAGAAACACACACACATACACACACACACCTCCACATACATCATCAACAGCAGAAACACACACACATACACACACACACACACACACCTCCACATACATCATCAACAGCAGAAACACACACACACACACACACACACCTCCACATACATCATCAACAGCAGAAACACACACACACACACACACACACACCTCCACATACATCATCAACAGCAGAAACACACACACACACACACACACACCTCCACATACATCATCAACAGCAGAAACACACACACATACACACACACACACCTCCACATACATCATCAACAGCAGAAACACACACACACACACACACACACACCTCCACATACATCATCAACAGCAGAAACACACACACATACACACACACACACCTCCACATACATCATCAACAGCAGAAACACACACACATACACACACACACACACACACACACCTCCACATACATCATCAACAGCAGAAACACACACACACACACACACACACCTCCACATACATCATCAACAGCAGAAACACACACACATACACACACACACACCTCCACATACATCATCAACAGCAGAAACACACACACACACACACACACCTCCACATACATCATCAACAGCAGAAACACACACACATACACACACACACACACACACACACACACACACACACATACACACACACATACACACACACACACACACACACACACACCTCCACATACATCATCAACAGCAGAAACACACACACACACACACACACCTCCACATACATCATCAACAGCAGAAACACACACACACACACACACACACACCTCCACATACATCATCAACAGCAGAAACACACACATACACACACACACACACACACACACACACCTCCACATACATCATCAACAGCAGAAACACACACACACACACACACACACCTCCACATACATCATCAACAGCAGAAACACACACACACACACACACACACCTCCACATACATCATCAACAGCAGAAACACACACACACACACACACCTCCACATACATCATCAACAGCAGAAACACACACACATACACACACACACACACACC
>NC_139580.1:31612315-31614180 GCF_946808225.1 Silurus aristotelis
CAGGCAAACACAGCTGGCTGTGAAAAGAAACCAAAAAACCCTGAGCTTTCTGAAGGACAGCAGATGAAGCAGATCTGAGTTCAGGCTGAATGATGAAAATACTCGCGCTGTGCATCCACACACTAACTGTTGGGTTTGATGGCTGCGCTAATCCCGTTACACACAAGCCTTTTGTGGTGGATGCAGATCTTACACTCTACTGCTTATCTCTCCCTACCACTCGCAGCATTCAACCTCTCTCACACACACACACACACACACACACACACACACACACTCTCCTCTCACTCTGCATTCAGACTGCCAAGCGTCACTGAGGGAAAGATGTGGATCTTCTGCTTCTCCAGATACACTCTATACACAAAAGTCTGTGGACACTGACCATAAGATTCAGCTTTCTCCATTCAACTCTCCTGCTGTTTTCCAACCATCTGCTGTTCCAGTAACCTCCATTCTTCTGGGAAGATGTTCCACTAGATTTTGAACCCTAGAAATCAGTACCCGAGTTCTGGATTGGACGGCGATTCTTTGATCTTATGACGACGATGGTGGTACAGAATAATTATCAAAATATATTTGTTCCACAGAGGCAGTTTTGCACGGCAGGCGAGGGTCGCAGCATATATACGGTACGATACGTGGGGACCAGATGTTGCCAGATGTTCATGTCCTTCACGTTGCCTTGGTGTTGAAACACACATCTTTCCGGTGTTTTTGGTGTTTCAAAGCACAATTTTAGCTCTCGTCTCCTTTTTATCATCATCTCAGCTCCAGGTGTGCTTCTTACCGCCCATCAGTCAGTCTGGCTCCGCCCCCAACTTGGCTCCGCCCCCCAGGGTTCGTCCATGCACACACATACACAGTAAAGTTTATACACTACGGTATTGTAAATTGCTCTGTGTTGCTAATTGATGTGCTGTAATGTAAATGATTAATGATAGTAAACTACTTTGTACTGATCATAATTCTTTAAGACTCCTGGGTCAGAAAGGCCACGTCTCAACTTCCACTGTTGTGAAGTTACTATGGGGTCATCACACATCTCCACTGTAAGTTGGGAAACTACCTGTATATTTATTCACATTCAGGTGCATTACACAGGGTGGAGATTGTGCTGCTGTTGGCTGAAGGAGGAGAAGGAGAGGAGGAAGACGTCTACAGAGACAGCAGGGAAAGGAGAAGTGTAGGAGAGTAGAGGTTCGGGTTGGTACTTTAAATGTTGGTACTATGACGGGTAAAGGGAGAGAGATAGCTGATATGATGGAGAGGAGAAAGGTAGAGATGCTGTGTGTTCAGGAGACCAAGTGGAAAGGGAGTAAGAGCAGGAACATTGGAGGTGGGTTTAAACTGTTTTATCATGGTGTGGATGGAAAGAGAAATGGTGTAGTGGTGATTCTGAAGGAAGAGTACAGTAAGAGTGTAGTGGAGGTGAAGAGAGTTTCTGATAGGGTGATGATCGTGAAGCTGGAAGTTGAAGGGGAGATGATAAATTTCATCAGTGTTTATGCTCCACAAGTGGGTTGTGAAAAATTCTGGAGTGAGTTAGATGAAGTGGTAGAAGGTGAACGTAGGAATGAAAGATTGGTGATTGGGGCAGACTTTAATGGGCATGTAGGTGAAGGGAACAGAGGTGATGAGGAGGTGATGGTAGGTGTGGCTTTAAGGAGAGGAACGTGGAAGGGCAGATGGTGGGAGATTTTGCTAAAAGGATATGGAGACGGATGATCCGCTGTGGCGCCCCCTAATGGGAGCAGCCGAAAACAGAAGAAGAATATTATTGTACTTAGAAGCTTCCATCAAAAAAAATTGTGTGTGTGTGTGTGTGTGTGTGTGTGTGTGTGTGTGTGTGTGTGTGTGTGTGTGTG
>NC_139580.1:31614380-31619380 GCF_946808225.1 Silurus aristotelis
GCAGCTCACACACACACACACACACACACACACACACACACACACACACACACACGAAAAGAAAACCCCGAACTAAAATACAAAAGCGGAGCCCCGCAGCGAACCGTCCTGGTGACTTCAGACATCTTCTATGGAGTGATCTGCTGGTGCAGCAGACAGGAACAGACTGGACAAACTGATCAGGAGGCTCAGTCCTGCAGGAGGTGGAAGAAAGAGGATGATGGAAGCACCACTATCATCATTGCTGGAGAACGAGGTGAAGATGAAGGCTTCCATTGTTGAAGAATGTGAAATTTACACACACAAAGCCTATTAGAGAAAAACACCTTGAATGTCTTGGTATGTTGGAACTGAGGAACATCTACTTTTGCATGTGATGTGTGTGGAAGGTGCAGTAAAAGTTTTGCAGTTGGCTATGAGAGAGAGAGCACGAGAGCTTCGCCTACCACATTTCTATTCTCCGTTCCAGTTGTTATGGTTACGCTGGAAGACAGGAGAGAGGGAATTATAGTATCTCATTCTGTGGAGCTCAGCTCTCACTCACACAACAAAGCAGCACTCAGACAGAGAGTCATGCTGAAGGTCCTGGACACTGATATTACAGGCAGTGTCTTTTTCCATCGTCTCCGTCACCTGAGAAACTAATGATCTCCAGAAGTAATTACAACAACAAAAAGCCGCCATGGAAAACTTTTAAATTCAGTTTTTACCCCGAAACAGCTCGGGTTCGGTCATGACAACTCGCCTTACTATGGAAATGAAAGAAACCTGTAATCCTGATGCACTTCCCTCAGAACTGCTGCTTCAGAACAACCCGGCTACAAACTTCTCATATGGGTTGCTCTTCCAGGTTCCTGAGAGAACCTCACAGCAGAAGCTAATGATAGAGCTCAAAGCAGTGGTGCGTTTTGGCATTATTGCTTTTTTTTTTTTTATTTCACGACGAATTGAAGATTTAAACCTGAACTGAGCAAAAGATGTATTTTTAAACAGCATGTGGTGATGAGCTCCAGGATCATCAGAACCGAGGCTACATTTTTATCCCTTTTTATCCCCATGCAGCTGTCAGACTTTTTTACTAACATCGACCTCACGTCCTGATTTCTATTTCCATCCCACTCGTCCAAATTCCCAATTTGCTGCTGTCTGTCAGTCCCAGTTTCTCTCAGAATACAGCTGTGCCTCTCCATCTTCTTCTTCTCCGTAGTTTGGTGTGGTTTTTTTTGTGGTTTTATGAGACCTTTCCAAACCGTGTTCAATCAAAAGCGATGAAAGTGTAGAAATATCTCAACGATGATTCTGAGAAATTTAGAGGCACCTGAGATCTGAGTGACTTTTTAGTGTCCCCTGAATGAGGACGTGTTCCGTCTTGAGTTTCTCCATGTTTTTATCTCAGACCACCTTGAGGAGTATTTCTTTGCCACAGCTGCCTCTAGCTCTCTCATTAGGGGGAAACGTATAGAGAGAAAGTTCTGGAGTTTGGACAAATGAATGAATTGGTAATAATCTATTTATATCTAAAAAGTTCTAAACAAATAAATTTCAACAAAAAGTTTCACTTCTTATGTAATATATGAACAAAAAGTATTGGGACACCAGATTTTCTTTTGGTTCTTCTCCAGAACTGTTACCACAAACTTGTAGGCACACAATTGTATATGATGTCGTTGGAAGCAGCAGCCATACATTTCCCTTTAATAAACTGGAAGACCCAAATCTGTTCCTGCATGACGATGCTCCTGTGCACAAAAAAAAAAAGCTCCTGTGGACTAAATGTGGAACGGGATGTTCAAAAAGCACAAAATGCAACATCTGAATGAGGGAATATCGTATAACGGAGACATGTAGAATGTTTGCCAAAGCTAATTCAAGCTGTTCTGGCAGTTAAAAAGCAGTGGCAGACTTTCCGAAGATACTTTGTTCCTCGTACTCATCGTCTCAAACCCTTTGCTCTATCCGGCATCACAATATTTCAGAGGAAAAACCCTAAACCCTGGTCTGTTCAACGCACCAGAGATACTGTACATACTCTCACTCTCCACTCCTGTTTACTCCTCAGGACGTATCCAGGCACGCACACTTCCAGAGCACCAGGAATCACGTAAAGAAAATAACACCCTGCATATTCCTTCTGTTTCCACCTTGTTTTTTCTTTTTTTCTATGGGCAGTGTGCAGTAGAGCCCTTAACTGTTTACCCCAAACATCTAAACCTTTACCTGAACCCCCCAACCCTTTACCCTCAACCCCCTAATCCCTTACCCTCGACCCCCTAAACCCTCTAACCCTTTACCCTCAACCCCCTTAACCCTTTACCGCAACCCCCTAATCCTTTATCCTCGACTCCCTAATCCTTTACCCTCAACCCCCTTAACCCTTTACCCTCGACCCCCTAACCCTTTACCCTCGACTCCCTAATCCTTTACCCTCGACCCCCTAACCCTTTACCCTCGACTCCCTAATCCTTTACCCTCGACCCCCTTAACCCTTTACCGCAACCCCCTAACCCTTTACCCTTGACTCCCTAATCCTTTACCCTCGACCCCCTAACCCTTTACCCTCGACTCCCTAATCCTTTACCGCAACCCCCTAACCCTTTACCCTCGACTCCCTAATCCTTTACCCTCGACCCCCTAACCCTTTACCCTCGACTCCCTAATCCTTTACCGCAACCCCCTAACCCTTTACCCTCGACTCCCTAATCCTTTACCCTCGACCCCCTTAACCCTTTACCCTAGACTCCCTAATCCTTTACCGCAACCACTAACCCTTTACCCTCGACTCCCTAATCCTTTACCCTCGACCCCCTTAACCCTTTACCGCAACCCCCTAACCCTTTACCCTCGACTCCCTAATCCTTTACCCTCGACCCCCTAACCCTTTACCCTCGACTCCCTAATCCTTTACCCTCGACCCCCTAACCCTTTACCCTCGACTCCCTAATCCTTTACCGCAACCCCCTAATCCTTTACCCTCGACTCCCTAATCCTTTACCCTCGACCCCCTAACCCTTTACCCTCGACTCCCTAATCCTTTACCGCAACCCCCTAACCCTTTACCCTCGACTCCCTAATCCTTTACCCTCGACCCCCTTAACCCTTTACCGCAACCCCCTAACCCTTTACCCTCGACTCCCTAATCCTTTACCCTCGACCCCCTAACCCTTTACCCTAGACTCCCTAATCCTTTACCGCAACCACTAACCCTTTACCCTCGACTCCCTAATCCTTTACCCTCGACCCCCTTAACCCTTTACCGCAACCCCCTAACCCTTTACCCTCGACTCCCTAATCCTTTACCCTCGACCCCCTAACCCTTTACCCTCGACTCCCTAATCCTTTACCGCAACCCCCTAATCCTTTACCCTCGACTCCCTAATCCTTTACCCTCGACCCCCTAACCCTTTACCCTCGACTCCCTAATCCTTTACCCTCAACCCCCTAATCCTTTACCCTCGACCCCCTTATCATTTACCCCAACCATCTAAACCTTTACGTCAACCCCCCCAACACTTTACCCTTAACCCCCTAACCCTTTCCTCTCTTATCCCTAATCTTTCTCCTTAGTCTCTAGCCCTATGCCCCTAACTATTACCCCTCCCCAAACCCTTATATCCACCACATGTCATTATTTAATTCCACTAAACCTTAATCCTAACCTTTACCCCCAGCCCTTATCTCACTGCACAGCGTATGTAGTTGTATAAAAATAAGAAGCTCGAACTCACAGTGTGAAACTAAACCTGGAACTGCTTCTTTACTTTACTTTATTAATGAGTTTTAGTCTTTAAGTCTGCAGCAGTTTGAACTTTACTGCTATGGCAGCATAACATTTATAATAACATTTTGACAAATGTTTTCTCCTTGTTTCCTGGAATTTTGGGACAAAAAAAACCCTTTTGCATGTACGTCTGCCTCCTGTTGCGTGAGCACTAATATATACGTGGGCATGTGCAATCATCCTCACATGCTGTTTGCCTTGGAACAGATGTTAGTGTTTGTCAGCCTGGTGTGTGTGTGTGTGTGTGTGTGTGTGTGTGTGTGTGTGTGTGTGTGTGTGTGTGTGTGTGTGTGTGTGTGTGTGTGTGTGTGTGTGTGTGTGTGTGTGTGTGTGTGTGTGTGTGTGTGTGTGTGTGTGTGTGTGAGCTCAGTCAAGATTCTCTAGTAGCATGTGAGTCATCTTGTGGAGAAATAAATACTAGTGCAGCTCTCGTACACTCACACAGACCTGACGAAGCTCCATGTGAAGTCACTGCACAGGACAGGGAGTGCACTCGCCTCAGACATTATCACTGCTGCCAAGAGGACCCGATAATATTTCATACTGAGGAAACACACACACACACACACACACACACAAACACACACACACACTTGTGCTTTTATTCTGAGCTCTATTTTTTAACATGACTACATTTATTTGCATAGATATGAGCTTCTTCTCCCTCATCAGTAAAATAATCACCTTTCCTTCCTATGCTGCATTTATAAAAATTTTTCCACACACACACACACCCTCCCTCCCACTCATAGATGACGGAGCTTCCCTGGTATCTGGCACTGCTCTACACACAGCAGTTCAGGTCCGAGTCTCTGCTCAAATTTGGAAACCATTTAACAGCAATAACAACAATAACACGGAGTCTGTTTTTGCTCGGAGTTTTGTCTTCGTGTCGACTCTGGAATTTCCTGCTGCAGCTCTTCAGTGAAAGTTGAAGGAATGCGCCGGAGTCTGATGAGCCTCGTAACATTTCTTTCGCCCCGGTTGAATATCGATTTTGTTTATGTCATGAAAGATTGTGCTGTTAATTCCTAAACCCGAATATAGGGGACGCTTCATTTACCTCAAAAACCACTCTTCTGAGTTAAATAAAATGCCATCTTCTGTCTCTGTCCTTTCAAGGTACGTGTGAGGGGGAAAAAACATGGACGCCTCAAACAAGCTACTGTGTGAGCGACAATGGAGATGAGCCTCCATGTTTTTTTCCTCACATAGCATCTTG
>NC_139580.1:31621880-31671880 GCF_946808225.1 Silurus aristotelis
ATCAGATGATGAGACATTTGGATGCCTGTGAGATTTTATTTCATGGCCTTGTCTACGTCTATTTTCAGAGCAGTGCTCAATAATGCATGACTCATTCCTCCAAACAGAGCTGAGTGCATATGGAGCCGAGGAACACGCTGACTGTTCTTTTTAGAAAAATGTCAATAAATGATTAGCATAGATAGAATGTTTTACAGTCTCACTCTACGATTATAATAAATAAATGACACACACTGGGCCGGTGAATGAGAGGAAGTTCTGTGAAGTCCAAAAGTGAGCTTGTGATTTGTTGTAACACATTAATACATATATAATAATCATTAATATCGATTAAAACAGTGATAATGCGACTTATTCATGTTTCTTTTTGTTATGATTTAAATAAATGAGACAATTATGTGGCATGAATTGGTGTTAGTGTTCCTTCTATGCAGAAAGTTTAAGCAGCGGACACTAATAAAGGTGTTGACGTGATTTCACGTACAGTACGGTACAGTAATGTCATGTTCCCCGCCGTGTCCGAGATTCACATCAGTGCAACACATTTTGCGAAAGGCCTGTGTGTCTACTATTATCTTTTTTCTTGTTCTTTTGTTTTGCTGGAGCTCCTCCTGACTCTTCTTCCATTTCAAACACTGATCGATGTTCTGCGTCTGCTACCTGTCTGGAGATCAGCAGTGCAGCTGGGTTGTGGGTTGCCAGGTTGTGGTTACAAATGGGTTGAAATTTGTTTGTTGTGTCCATTGTGTGAGCTGAATTCGTTTTATACGAGCAACTGGACATCCTTAATAATAAAATAAATAAAATATCTCTGTGATTATTCATAAAAGGAGGTTTGGGCCATACAAATTACAGGAGTTTCACAAGAGCAATAACAAAACAGGAGGGGAAGAAGGGGGGGGGGGGGGTGAAATACGGGAGACTCCCAAGAAAAACGCGAGTGTTGACAGGTATGGAGTAGTGTGTTATGAGTTGTTCTTCATCTGGGGTTGTATTTTTTTAAGACCTGATGAGGACCAGATGAGTTTTATGTTCCGATGCATAAACCATAGAAAACAAAAAAGGTGTACTTTCTTTTTCACATGACTGTATATAAAGAGTAGTTTTGTCTGGTGACTCTAAAGACCCCACTGTCCGCACACGCGTACACACGCGCGTACGCACGCGCACACACACACACACACACACACACACACACACACGAGTACACATACACACACGCGTACATTAATGTACACACACGCGTACACACACGAGTACACGCGTACACACGCGTACACACACGAATACACACACACGCGTACACACACACGTACACACACGCGTACACACGCGTACACAGAAGTCTCTCTCTAAGATTTGCTTATTATTATTTGATTATTTAATAAAATAAATGTAATGTGACTATTAGCACTACTTTCTCTGAGTGATTTGGAGCAGCAGAATTTTCAGTCTAATGACGCGAATATAAAATAACTAACACAAACAAACCTTGCAGTCAGTTTCCATCTTCAACCTGAGAACGTTCTCACCATTATGATAAAGAAGACAGATTCTCAGTATTGCCTCAGTTTAGAGCTGCCAAGTAAATATCTCTCAATCTTCCTCTCTCTGTCTTGCTCTCGCTTTATTACTCTCTAAACTAAAGGTCTGTGTGAGAGCTCATCAGTGTGAGAGCTCATCAGTGTGAGAGCTCATCAGTGTCGCCCATCAAAGCAGAACATTTACATCTGACACATAGAGATAAAGCCCAAGAAAGAGAAACAGCTTGAAACTGCTGTAGGTGACGGAGGAGAGGAGTGAGGAGAGGAAGAGAGGAGTGAGGAAGAGAGGAGTGAGGAGAGGAAGAGAGGAGTGAGGAAGAGAGGAGTGAGGAGAGGAAGAGAGGAGTGAGGAGAAGATAAGAAATGCAGAGAAAATAGGAAAGGAGAGATGATGAGAAGATAATAAAGTGTATAAAAGCGAGAGGAGAAAAAAGGAGAGATAAGGAAAGAGATGAGAAAAGATGTGCTACTGTCTGAAGGATACTTCCTTTTGTTTCAGACATTGTGATGTTTCCTGTAGGTGGACTTCCAGGATCAGAGTTCAGTCCACTCTGACACACACACACACACACACACACTGCAGATTTATTGGCACTTTAGTAAAAATGGTTGATTGACTGTAAGTAAATAATAATTGAGTATAAACCCTGAAGGAGACGGAACAGGGATCTGAAACACCTTCTGATGAGTCGTTTATGGTTTAACAGGAATCTGTTCTCTTTACTGTACAATGATTCAGCTTTCCTCAGTCTGCATTCATTCTGATTTCTCACGTATCCAGATGTGACTCTGATCACATCATGTCTCATGTCTCATGTCTTTGTGCAGTAGGTAATCCCAGGCACTCTTAATAAGATGTTTTTTAGTTGAAAAACCTTTGCGATGATAAATAATTGACTCCTTTATACGAGCGTTTATTGACACTATATTGGGACGTTTTAAAACGAGCGTTTATGTACCCAATTTATATAAATGTATACAAAGATAATTAGAAAATATGGGCAAAGTTTTGTGAACTCATGACTGAGGCTGCAACAACTCATCAATCAAATGAATAATAATCGATAATGAAATTTGTTGTCAATAATGCCATGATTGTTTATTTGGGATGCTCAAGTTACGGGTTCGCTTGACCATGAGAACTCAGCTGTGTTGGAAGTGGAGGAGAGTACAGGGTCAGCAGGGAAAAGTCTGCGTCCAGGTCATCCAAGGCAACGAGAGCATTTTATATTAAACACAACAAAGAAGACTGTAACCTGTAAACTTCTCAAAATGTCAAACTCGCTCAAATCTTTACGCCCACACATTTTTTTCTGCTTCTAACACCAACTTTGAGGATTAAAAGTTCACCTGCTGCCAAATAAATAAATCCACCCACTAACAGGTGCCATGATGGAGAGAGAGTCAGTGTTACTCACTTCACCACTTATTGGTCATAAAGTTCTGGCTGATCGGTGTAGAATTTATCATTGAAAATATTAAGGCACTGGTATGCAAGGCTAAAGAAGCGTGTACCCATGCACCCAAGGCTGCTCCATGATTAGCATTTACATACTTGCCTTTGCACCTTTTCCACATCTGGAAGATTGAATGCTCCATCTGCTAGACGGTAGCATTCCAGTAAAATGGTGGCAATTCCATGTGGCATCAGAGCTTTCATTTTCGAAGGTAACTGTCTAGAAAGGAAGGCAAGCAATGTCAGATAAACCTCAAACCTGGGAATTTATTATGCTATAGGCATAAGGTCAGGTGTAATGCTAATCCTACAGTAAACACCGATTTGGTCAAATGATGTTCTGTTTCTTTGAAGTTTTTATTCAAACTACCTGCTGTTTTTAGCTTCTCTAAATGAGGTTAACTGGAGGTGGGCCTGGGTCATGTGTGAGTTCCTGCAGGTCGAGCTGGGGCTGAAAAACTACATGCAAGCGATCTTATCCGAGTGCTAAATATAGAGCGGAAAAATGCTTGACGGTTTCTCTCTCTCTCTCTCTCTTTCTCTCTCTCTCTCTCTCGCCCTCCCTCCCATATTTTTCTCTTACTGTGTGTGAATGCAGAATAGAGTGTACATTTTATCCACCGTATCTTTTTGTTAAAGAAACACACACACATAGGTACATTATTTTCTTGTCAGGTTTCTTTGTGATATTCAGTTAAAATATGGTCATTTGAATCAAATATCCAAGCATCAGGCACACTGCACCCCCTGCTGGAATCTATCAAAAAATGCAAGTTTAGATATTAGAGCAGTTTTGGTAATTACCTTCTAGTGGTCGACCGATTAATCAGTTTTGCACCAATCGTTGATTTCTGAAATCCATACCGATAGATCTTCTCATTTCTGGTCCGCTCATTGACACCACGTGCTGTTTCTTTTTTTACCAGTGAGACTGAGCGGTGCTCCGAGAGCACTATATTATATTTATTATTTACAATGTAATAATTATAGAATTATATTTATTAATTAATACATTTGTATTTATTTTCCTCAGCACATTTTCATTATACAGTACTGTTTTTTTTTGTTTTGTTTTTTAATAAGTTCAGTTCTATTTTACATGGAGTGTGTGTGTGTGTGTGTGTGTGTGTGTGTGTGTGTGTGTGTGTGTGTGTGTGTGTGTGTTTTTTATCCAGTATTCATTTTAAAAGATTAAAACAATCGGTTGAGTTTCCAACTTCGGTATCTGTAAAATCCACTGTCGGTTGACCTGTAATACCTGCACTATCATAAATCATAAAATGATACCAGGATAAATATTGCAATAGTAATGAATAGCACCTAACCCATAAATATATTTGTTTTTCAGGTGGATTTGTCAGTAAGTAACAGTTGCTATACTGCCTCTGGACTGTAGCAGCGGTGAGCAGCAGTGGTGCGGCAGCTGTGCCATGTGATGGAGCGATTTCCTGTCCACTGAGTGTGCTGCTGTCAGCACTGCAGACATGTCTGCTTGCAACACCTTTACTGAACACGTGTGGAAGCCAGGCGAGTGCAAGAACTGCTTCAAGCCCAAGAGTCTGCACTGCCTACCTGAGGGGAGTCCACTCAAGTATCCCCCTGAACAAGTTCTCAGCCAACACAGTCACACGTCTCCAGGTGGCACAAATACCATTAACCACCCATCACCCACAGGTGTCAGGGCTATTACAAACGCTAACCTTGCTAGCAACCCTCAGAGAAGCAGCAGTTCTTCCCGTTCGGGCCAGTTTCGCCCTCCTGTAGCAAAAAAGCCTACAATTGCTGTAAAGCCTACCATGATGCTCCCATGCTCCGGAATTGGCCTAGATTTAGAAGGAAATGCTCAAAAACTGGTCGAGGGGGCAGAGTCTGGAAAAGCTTCAGCGTTTACCATTTGGAATCACAATAGCTTTAACAGGAAGAGGCCCACAGAACCAAACAACAATGAGAGAAATGATGAAAGGGTAGAGATGGGGGGATTTGCCTCGTTCTGCCCACCGAGCAGTAACAATAACAGTGGCCTAACTGATGTGTTAAAGGAGATTGCAGGTTTGGACTCGGATCTTAGCTCCAATAGGGACGACTTCTTGGGCCGGATCAGCTGTTCATATAGGCGCTCATTGGAGAGAGGCTTGCCTGCAGCCAGCTGTCTGGCCTTGGGTCATAGCAGTAGTGCAAATAAACATGTCTCTTTGAGCAACAGCGCTGAGATTATCAGTTCCGAAGGGGGGCGCTTCTGCTACCCAGAATTTTCTGTTGATGGAGAGGAGGATGAAGAATATGAAGAGGAAAGTGAGAGTGATGACGGTGAGCATGAGAGCTGGGATGAGAGTGATGAAGAGCTTTTAGCTATGGAGATCCGGATGAGGGGCCAGCCACGCTTTGCTAATTTTCGTGCTGCAACACTTTCTCCAGTTCCCTTTGCAGCTGGTAAGAAGTGGAACACTGTACCTCTGCGGAACCGCTCCCTGCAACGGATCTGTGCTGTCGACTACGACGGCTATGATGATATTCTAAATAGTTACCCTTCCATGGTCTCCAGTGGAGCACCCAGCCTGCTTCCATATGGCTCCAACCCCCAGGGCAGTGGTTTCCTGTCTAATTCAGAATCTATCACCTCACCAGAATCGTCGTCATCTCTGCCTGAAGACTCCTGCACCTCCAGCAGTGGAAGCAGTGTTTCTCGCAACCAGCCTAACGGGTTACACCCCATTCCGTTTAGTAGAGACTCTGCAGTACATCAAGATCCAGTGGGCCGAGCATTTAGCTCACCTAAAGCCACTGAGACGCACAAAGCTGTATTGGCGATCAGATTACAGGATCAAGACATCAATCAGAGAGAAGGCGGCCCTCTTCCACAGGCCCTCCCTGGCCAGCCAATCACGATCAGCTTTAGCCCAACAGAGGAACAGCCTAAACCTTACAGAGTAGTAAGTTTGGAAAAAACTCCCATCTGTAAGCCTTACACTGTGGTTGATGTATCAGCATCTATGGCCAGCACTGAGGAACAAACTACTGAGAGCACTGCTAAGCCTAAATGCCCATCAACATCACTGGGTCCTCCACCCTACCCAGGAGCCTCAAAAAACATCCCCCTCTCAGCCTCTCCTTTCTCTCCAAAATCACCTGTATCACCCAAAACTCCCCTTTCACCCAAGTCTTCAGCAGTATCTCCAACCACTCCAATATCTCCATTGAATTCGGTTTCTCAATCAGTCCCAGTCTCTTTAAGTACTGCCTTGGCCAATGCTGCTACATCTAGCCCGTCCTGTAAGAAGCCTGGGAACGTTCGTTATCAGGAGGTGTGGACGTCTAGCACTAGCCCTCGGCAAAAGCTCCCCAAAGTAGAGTTGCTTAGCGGGACGCCCTCGGGATCATCAGTCCCTCCCAGACACGTTAACCATAAATCAGCTCCCACCTCCCCGGTTGCTGGTATCTCCTCTTCACGCACCATACCTGTGAAGTCACCTAATTTGTCAGAGATCAAATTCAACAGCTACAACAATGCTGGCATGCCTCCTTTCCCAATCATCATCAGAGATGAACCCACGTATGCACGTAGTTCCAAGAATGCAGTAAAAGTTCCCATTGTGATTAACCCAAGTGCATATGATAATCTGGCGGTGTATAAAAGCTTTCTGGGTGTATGTGGTGAGCTGCCGCAGGCCAAACCAGGAACAGGAGGTCGAGTAGCCAGCCACACGTATGAGGAAATCGGCAACTCTGAGAATGCTCAGGCCTCACCAACAGAGCACAAGCTCAAAAAACTTGTCTCGACTGACACCACGGAAGAGAGGGACACCACAAGAGCAGGAGCTCACAGTGACAAAGGCAAAAATACTCCAGAGTGTAGTCCATCAGCCAACATTTCCGTTACTGTTTCGAGCCCTAGAACAAATATTGTTCCAACTCTTAGCACTGTGTCTAGCAGTCTGACAAAAAGCAGCTCTGTTAAACTCAACAGTAGCTCTAACACCGGTGATGACTTACCTGCATCAGGCAGCAGTGAGGGCCAGATCTCCTCTAGCACTGGGTCAGGGCACAGGGAGAAGGCCAGCAAGGTGCTGTCTCAGATAGTAGCCTCAATCCAGCCACCCCAATCTCCTCCAGACTCGCCTTCTGCTCACAGCAAAACCTGCAGCTTTGAGGAGCTCTACTCTCTTCCCCCTGATGCAACTAAGGGTACTCTCAGCAGACCCAAATCTCTCCACTGCCCTCCAGACAGCAGCCTGTCCAAATCGCACATGCCATCCAAGCTCTTGCCAAAGTCCCAGAGTGCCTCAGCAGCCGAGGCTTGCACTAGTCCAAAATCTGAACCCAGTGCCCCCTTCCCTCCACCCAGATCCACCTCTTCCCCATACCATGCCAGCAACCTGCTTCAGAGGCACTTCAGCAACTGGACCAGACCCACAGGCTCCAGGCCGAGTGACGGGGATGTTAGCCCCGGGGTAGAAGGCAGACGTTCTGCTGACAGTAACAGGCCTAAGCGTTGGATCTCCTTCAAGAGCTTCTTTCGTCGGCGAAAAGATGAGGAAGAACAAAAAGAGAAAGCGGAGAAAGAGAAAGAAAAAGGAAAGCTTGTGGGCTTGGATGGTACTGTTATCACCATGCTACCTCCTCCTCCCCTCCAGAGGCAGCATTGGTTTTCTGAGTCAAAAACCGATGATCCCAACCAGAAACCCACCATTATATTCACCTATAAGCCAGACAGTGGGGCAGGAGGCGATGGGGAGGCAGAACTCAGGGTGGAGGAATGTAATGCAGGGGCAACTGGAGTGCTGTCATACAACCAACCAGGCCCACCCAAGAGCAGAGCCAGCCTTTTGATCAGCAAAGTGATGAGGTAAGTGCTTTCTATTATGGATGTGTAGCGCATCTACTGATAATTATATATATAAAAAAGTGAACATTGTCTCAAAGCAGCTTTATAGAGATAAAACGGTTATAATAGATTGTATAAGTTTGTTCTTTACCATTGTGGGTTTGTCCCCAATGAGCAAGCGATGGCATGAGGAAAGAAACCTTGAGAGGAAGCAGACTCCAAAGGGAACTCGTCTTCATCTGGGTGGCGCTGAATGTGCATTCATTACAGTTCCATCATTGTTTAAAAGTGCACCTGTGGTCCTGAGCACATTGTAGTAGACTGTTGATATTAATTACAGTCTGAAACAATCCTCAAAGTTCTTGAGTTGCTCAGTAACTTTAGCGATCTTTGGGTTGTTGATGTGGAACCATCTCCTGCTGTACAGAGTGGTTTTTATTTAAAGAGAACTCAAACTAGAGGGAGGGCATGAGGATGAATCAAGCAGATCAGAGAGAGGAGAGGGACAGGCGGACTAGTCACTGGTACCCGAGGAACTTTTTTAACTCGAGAGGGAAAGTGAAGAGAGGTGACAGGGTTTCTTAGGCCAGGTTTATGCTTGTTGTTAATTTTGAGTATACATTAAAATGGTGGCCATTTGGTGCAAATCATGGTGTAAACAAAGAGGCATTTTAACATCTTATCCCTTCCAAGGTCCCTGTGAGACTTTTTTTCTTTTATTAAACCCATTTTGCCTGACTTTCCTACATCATGTATATTATTCAATGCTTTTACATACAAGGTCGCAGTACTGTTTTGTGTCTCTGAGCAACATGATGGTGTTTTCGTTCCTGAATGAATCACTTATTTAAATGATTCGTTTCAACCGCAATGACTCACTTATTGACAGCGACTTACTGGTGGTTTTAATTTCACATTTAAAGTTTCTTCATTCTTTTTTTTTTTTTTTTTTTTTTTTTTATAATCTTGGTAGCAGAGCTGAAGATGTTGAGATGTTCGTTGTAAGTGATGACGATGGACAGGATTAGAAATGAGTTTATTAGAGGGACAGCGCATGTAGGACGTTTTGGAGACAAGGTGAGGGAGGTGAGATTGAGATGGTTTGGACATGTGCAGAGGAGGGACATGGGGTATATCAGTAGGAGAATGCTGAGGATGGAGACACCAGGAAGGAGGAAAAGAGGAAGAACGAGGAGGAGGTTTATTGATGTAGTGAGGGAACACATGCAGGTCAAGGTTTTATGTATAAAATATCAAAACATTATAAATGCATTTGTAACTGCAGGTTTAAGCATCGCATGTCCCTCTGAACTGCATTAAACAGTGTTTAAATGCATGTAAATACCACTTCAGTTGCAGCTTCTGTTTCCTCTGCATTAAAGAGTTTGATGGTGCTGATATCATTTGTTTGGTAGCAGGTAATTTCTGCTGCTTGTGTTTGAGTGAATTCTAAACAAAGCCTAGCAGTGATTGCAGGAAGGTACTATGTGTTGCCCCATGAGAATCTATGGATATATTTTTCCTCACGAGGCTTTCTATGTAAGTTTAAGAACTTAAGCCTAGTTTTGAAACGATACACTTCAGCGGAGTCTTTGCTAATCCACAGACAGGGGCTGCTATAAGAGCATGTCTCCCAGGTAAAGGAAGTGTTAATCATTCTGCCCTTTGTGAGCACAGAGCACAGGGTGTGTCAAGAGGCATGCCGAGTATAGCTGCTAGCTAAAATACCTGAAAGTACAGAGAAAGAAAAGGCGGGAGGAAAGAAGGTTATCCACTGAGGAATTTTTATTTTTTTTCCTCCTTCGGGCCTGAAGGTGTGAGAGTTTTTAAGTAATGGGCAGCTGTGTGAGCGAGAACAGCAGGTAAGCGCCGTTCTCTGACTGGGGTGTTGGTTTATGGCTGTGTGTGTGTGTGCACTTGCCTCATTAGCCATGAAACTGCAAAGCGGTCATTGGTTCAGGCAACTCGAACAAGTTCTAACACTTTTTCTGGCTTCCAGAGATATGAGAACATGGAGCAGCTCACCATGTGTTTTTAGGGCGGTTACGGTTACTTTTAGTGTTTTATTTGTGCAAGTGATCTAAAAGAATCCAAGTTATCCTTCAGCAGATAATCCTTACATACTTACTTCTATTGCTTTGTGTTGTAAACAAAAAAGTCAAATTATATTCTATGCACACTTTTTTAAATGGATGCATCACATGATCAACTTTTATCTCGATGCAACTTGGTGATTCAATTGAACGATGTTTAATGCAAAATAGAAATAGTATGTAGTCATGTAGTTCAGCTCTGCCCTCTATTCCTCAGCTGAGTTCCTTCTTCAGAGCTTGTATTTTAAGTGGACATGTTTGATGAAGCATATAAGGCATCATTAGGCATCATGGGAGATCACACAGCGGGAACCTCGGAGTGTTTTTACAGCTGTGCCCACTGGCACTGTGACACAATACAAACTGTATTTAATAAGTACTAATAATAAACATCCTCCATTAAAAGTAATGACAGAAGGAGGCAGTAAAGTTTTCTTGCCTTTATCACCTTTTCACCCTATTAAAGAATAACAATCGTTCACATGTCACATGTTCATTACAGATCAGATCAAATTCCGACATGGTGACAGTGAAATGCTTATTATAACTATCCAACATGTGAATAGAAACAGAATCTAAAATGATATTTAGATGGAATACTTTGAGAACAGTAGGATGAAGCAGGTCTGATCTCATGCTCTACAAGGCAGAACAGACCGTTGTGCAGATGTTGAGGAGTTTGTATTTTCTCCATCTCCTGCAGTCAGATGCCTGTTCAGGGCCCGGAGACTGAACCTACTGCCATCGCCTCTTTGCCAGCCAAGCAGAAACTGCCGACCGTGAAGGAGCCGCCCGGCCTCTCGACACACCCCGTGCCCCGCCCCCTCTCGCCCAACATCAGTCTAGGAGAGCCAGAGGACGAGGAGGGCACACACACGCACTCTCACTCACACTCCACTGCCTCCAGCTCTTGTAGTGCAACATACACCAACTTAGGTAAGTAACATCCACCATACTGTATAAACTGCCATACAGTCTCACACACACACACACACACACACACACACACACACACACACACACACACACACACACACACACACACACGGCATTCAGAACAGCACAGTTCATGTAGGGTTTCTTAAGGATGTAGTCGTCACCTGCATGATTTACACTAAACTAATATTCATAGAAGGACCACTTTCAGGGAAAAGGAATTGAACGTCCAGGAGAGTTATTACAGCAGGACATGGTCATAAATCAAATGTACGCTTGAGTTGTTTTTTTTTTTAATTCGGATTGCCCAAAGGCCTGAATTTTCTATTCAAACACACAGAAATAAAAAAATACCCCGTCTCTAACCAACTCCAGTGAAAGTAAATATTACAGCTTAATCCAATTTGTACGTGAGATTTTTGTCTTTGTCATATTAATTTTTCTTTTTTTTTTTTTTTTAGATACAGTAAATTTGATTACATCATGTTTCTCGGTTGATTTCTGGAAGCACATCCTGCTCATTAGGTTATTGAAAGGTTTTATCTCCAGCCGAGACTGAACCTCCTGGCAAAGGCAACCAGGTTTCGGGCTGAGATATTCTGGTACTAAAGATCCAGCAATCTGCCATCAGTCTTCAAGCCCAAAGCATTAATGATTCACCTCCACGTTTTCCAGTCTGCTACTGTATCTCATTGTTCTCCTTGTAGGCAGTTCAGTTTCAATATCTTAAAAATATTGGATTTTTGTCTCGTCTGAACACAATGCATGATGGTTCTGATATTCAGTGCAGTTCAGTTGATTCCACTTGATTGTGCTCAATCGCACTTTAATTGTTTTTGTAGTGGTATAAAAAAGTTTCGATATTTGTTTGAGTTCCAAACTTCAAACCTCAGTTCAACCAGTTATGAAAGGTGCCAGTAATCCTGGAAGGATTCAAGAGGTATCACATTGTATTTTGGTGTATAAACGATACTGTTGTACAAATGCTATAACATCTCCAACTACTACCAAGTTGAAAGGGTTGAAGTGCAAAGCTGAAAGGACTACTTTAGGTTCAGAGGTACTTAAAGGGACTTCCTGTAAATGCACAAATCAATACTTATTTGTTGGAGTGTCTGTATCAGTGGACAGTTAATAGACAATCTGAGAAAATTCTGTCTCTGAACTTCAACTCATTTATTCAGTCTATTGAAATTAGAATTAGTATCTATTAAATGTCGTTGCATAAAGTGTTAGAATGTAGTTTACAAGGTGAAAGTAATTCAGTAGGTAAGACAGTGTGTTACCCCGAGGTAACACACTGTCTTAAAAAGGACGAAGCTGCAGCTGCATTTCCGTTGATTTTTCATTAATTGCAGTAGTTATTATTGAAAATCGCCAAATGAATCCCGTCAGATTGCTGTGTTTATTATGTGTTCATCTTTAACAGAATATATACAGTATATATACTCTGAAGCTTATAGAGTATGGTAGTGGAAAGATAGCTGTTTTGCTGAATTATGTAATTATGCCCCCTAATGGGTGAAGCCGAAAGAAAGTTTTAACTAGTTATTGTATTATTTGTAATTACCTATTTATAATTATTAACAAATGACAGTATACTACCCCATGCTGGGTCGGCTAGGCCATGTTTTGTTTTACGATATTGTCATCTCTGTCGTAATTTGGGGACTTCCTGTGTAATAATTCCTGCGTACTGTGTTTTCAATGCCTGAATAAACAGTGCCACACTTTGTGTTTTAGATTGAAGTGGTATTAAAGCTGTGTAGTGTCTTTTTAGAAAAAAACGAATGTGATAAAATTTAACCTCTTGTCATAAATAAATATGAGTAGAGAGTAGAGACCAAGCTCACTGTCACTCATAGTCTATGCTTATATAGATTAGTGACGGGTCGTTTATGAACAAGTCTTCTCGAATGTGACTCAGAAAAACAAGTCGTCTCAGAGTGATTTGTTCATTTTGAACGAGTCTTTAATGTGACTCAGAAGAACGAGTCATCTCGAAGAGTGATTCGTTCATTTTTCAATTATGCAGATCTTGGCTTGTTCAGAGTTGTCTTCATAAATGGTGAGTTTTCGCTGTGCATTTATTTAATAATTGTCATTGTCCCTCTCTGGCCCATTCCCCACTGTTCAGGTCAGTCAAGGGCCAGTTTGATTCCCGCAAAGCACCCCAGACACCCCAAGTCCGCTGATGATTCTCTCCATTCTGAATCGGAAGGATTCAACATGGGCCCCAAATCCACTCCGCCACCATTGCCGAAGAAAAACGTGCCACGCGCCAACACGGAGCCGTCAATGACCAGAGACCCAATGAACCGCCGGCCCCTGGGCGAGGCCAAGCCAGGTGGTGCCAGCTTGAGCGTGGCTAATCCACTCTATGACCTGGACTCGACCTGGGACACGGCGAGTCAGAGCTCCTCACTCAGCTCGGACGCCCGCCAGCTAGACGAGTCCGGAGACTCTCTGGAGAGGCCAGTGGCCGGGGGAAGCAGCCATTCTCGTTCAGCCAACAGCAGCACAGCCCTAGATCGGGAAAAGCTTGGCTGCCGCAGCACAGAGAGTCTCGCAGCCGGTAAATCGCACAGACTTGCTCTTTACCGAGGTCTAGACAGCTGGGAAGAGGTTGCAGGCCGAATCCGCAGTCTCCACGCCGACACGTTGTGCAAACTAGCCGGCCGCTGTGAAGACCGCTTTATGGCTGGACAAAAAGACCACTTGCGCTTTGGCACAGACAGCTGGTCCCACTTCCGACTGACCACGGGCAAGCCATGCTGTGAGGCAGAAGACGCCGTGTACTACACGGCCTCGTATGCCAAGGACCCGCTCATTAACTACGCTGTAAAGGTAGGGCTGTTATTTTTTCTCTCTCTCAGAGTTAAACTCTAGCGAAGTACTTCAGCCGATCCAGTTGAAAGAGTTTTTAATGCGCAGTCGGTAGACTGACAGGCAATTAGCATTCTTGAGTGTGGGTGAAACGAGCAGACTTTTGATGAGAGCGAGCGCTGGATTATTTGCATGAGAAAGCCGTATGTGTCGAAAGACATCAAAGACTGTTTATGATTTTCACTCGTGTAGATAAACACATCCTTTAGACCGAGTCACTTGGAAAAGTCCCAATTAAAAGCCTTCTGTGTCAAAGCGTTCTCCCGCCTCCACTCTGCACGGCACTCGCACACTATGTTTAAATAATTACTCTCAACGAACTTTAGGGAAACTTTTCCAGATACCATTTCGGGGGGGGAATTACATGAGATGTTTGTTTTCAGTGGATTTAATGGCAAGTGTAGCATCTTTTCTATTCAAAAGTTGTATAAAAGTATAAATAACAATGGTTACACAATAAATCACAATTCATCATGACATCTCAGGGAGTTTTTCCTTGCCACAGTCGCCACCGGCTCGCTTATTAGGGACAAACACACAATTATGAGGAACAAACCTATAATCACTGAACAACTTGTAAATAAAAATAGTGGCAATTGTGCAAATTGACAAGCGCAGACAAATATAGGTACAGAAGTTTTTGTGTTGGGCAGGAATCAAACCCGTGTCACCTGGTTGGAAGGCAGCTCTGCTCACCTCTATACCATTTGTTAAAGTTCACTTCTTCATCTCCTTTATTTCCCAGATCTGCAGGTACAAGGTAAAGGAGACACAGCAGCAGTTCTTCCACAGCCTGGCTGTTCGACAGAGCCTTTCTGTGCACTTCAACATCCAGCAGGACTGTGGCCACTTTCTTGCAGATGTGCCTGCCCGGCTATTGCCCTGGGAGAACGAGGAGTCCAGCAAAGATGAGAAGGATGAAAAGAGAGAGGAGGAGCGAACCCTGGAGCAGAAAAGCGGCGGGAGCAAAGAGTTGCTGTCTGAATGGAAGCGGCATGCCGTGAGAGGGCAAGGGAACTTAGCAGTGTCAGAGGATTTGGCGAGCCAAAGCGGGAAGTTGCGTAGCCGGGTGGTGGTAATCACACGTGAGGTCCCTTTCCAGACAGTGGCTGATTTTGTGCAGGACGGTGCAACAAGACATTCGCGCAACCCAGAGCTCTATGAGCGCCAGGTATGCCTGCTGCTGCTTCAGCTTTGCTCTGGCCTAGAGCACATGAAGCCGTACCACGTGTCACACTGTGACTTGCACCTGAAGAACCTTCTGCTTGTGCACTGCCAGCCAGGCGATCCATGCAACCTTGAACTTCCGGAGCCCAACAACAACACCACGTCCGCTTCCTCTGCTTGTCCAGCTCGCCTCATCATCAGCAACTTCTCTCAGGCCAAGCAGCAGAGCATCGTGCAGTACACTGAGGGGGATGAGTTCCAGCTCGGCCTTCTAATCTACGAGATGCTTCACCAACCCAATCCTCTGGTCGAGGCTCCCGGACCTAAAAAAAGGGAGCAACTGCCTCCACTCCCCACACGCTCCCTATACTCTCAGGGCCTGCAGCGCCTTGCAGGTCTTCTGCTCCACACCGACGAGTCGGAGCGCGTCGGTGTGGCCGAAGCGCGCGCTTGTCTGCAGTGTCTGCTCTGGGGGCCTCGCGATGACCTCCTGCGCAACACACCTCTTCCCATTCAGCGCCATGCCGCGCTGCAGAACTGGCTGGACTTGAAGCGTACGCTTATGATGATCAAATTCGCAGAGCGCTCGCTGGATGCTGGGCACAGCGCCAGAGGAGTCAGCCTGGAGGACTGGCTCTGCTGCAAGTACCTAGCCTTCGCCACCACCGAGTCCATAGACAGGGTCGTACGTGTTCTGCAGCAGCTTTGAACCTCCATGCTCGGCCCCCAGGTGTCCTCAGACTGCCAGTCAGCTTTCCAATCCCTGGCCGAGTGGCCCATGCACATTTTTGCTATAATTTCTCGTCAGTTAGGTTTAATTTTTTTATTTTGAGGAACTTGCAAGACATCTTTGTGCTTTATTAATTTGAGTTTGTGTTACTTAATTACTGAGTGATGAAGAATTTTAGATCAATGCTTTTTTTTTTTTGCAGTTGGATTCATTATTAGAGATTGTTATTATACTTTGTTTTTGTTTCACTGTATTGTTTTTATTATTATTGTTATTAATGTGACACCTTTTGCAGAAAGACTCACAGTTTGGCCTTCATTATAAAATGCTCCTGTTTACTCTAGCTGTTTGGGAGAGCACTGATCTGGCATCAGCAGCTCGTCTCCCTCGCTTTAGCTTTAAGGATTTCAGGTTTTTCAGCATGGGTCTTAGCGATTTCATATGATTACGAGGTGGTGTGAAAAGGTTTCAAGACTCACTCTGTTTACAAGAAAGTTTCTACATTTATTTACATTTCCGCACGATCACCTGTAAAATAGTCCCCTTGCACAGCAATACAGCGCTCCCAGCCTTCATCTGGAACGTGTCCTGGAAGTCTTCTTTTTGCAGCGCGTCAAGCACCTCCTGCGTTTAGTGTCAGCTCTTCATCTTTAGGAAGAGGGCTAAGTCCGCAGGAGCCAAATCTAGCGAGTAGGGTGGGTGCGGAAGTGAGATCATGTTGTCACGTGTGAGAGAAGCTCTGTGACAGGGTAACGCACGTGGTCAGGACAGCACCAGTTGCACAGCTCCCAATGTACACCAAACAATGTCTTTTCGCACACTGACCTATGAAGGTCGGTGCTTCCTGTGACTGTGCGTGCAGCCTTGTGCTGCCATCTGTTGGCTTGATACAAAATTAGTCTCGAAACTTTTGATACCACCTCGTACAGCGATAATGATAGCAGAATGATAGCATGTGGTGACAGTGGGCCGTTAAGCATGTAGGTTTCTAGGTTTCTGCGCTGTGTGGAAGCATACGGAGTACGTTATAGCACAGCTGAGATGGGAGCTAGATTCACCCGAGCTTCACGCTCATATTTTTAGCTCAAACTGTACCCTCTTTAGTCATGTAACTCACTCACAAGTCTGGTTTTCCCTTAATAGTTACAATTTACGATGAACTCCAAAGCAGACAGAGCGAGATATTTTTGTAACGCCACGATTTACCAAAGTGTAAGAGATGGTTGGCGTCTGCTTCGACGTTAACGCCGGTGAAATATTGATATTTTTTAAGAATTTGAATGCGCGCTTTCGCCCGAAGACAAAAGTCCTACGTTATTAAAGTGTCCTTACGCAAAGACGCACGGAAGAAGCAGCCGGAAAGATGCATCGGAGGGGGAGTTTCGGTTGAGCGTGCAGGTTTGAGGATCCGCAGCACTCTGTTCAGAGTTCCAGTTCTCATAACCCAGATGATGAGTGGAAATCCGATCAGACTCTAAGAATAATGGGTTCCGAACGGCATCCTTTTAGTTTTTGTACCTTTTTCGGATTTTATGTGCAATCAGTGTAAATGATCTGTTACATATGGAAGCAGTATTTAAATATAGTGTATGTGCTTTATATTACACAACATTCAGTCAGTACAGTTACTTCCTCTCGGCACATAATTAATGACGACGCCTTCCTCAAGGCACAGCTTCTTCTTTTTTTCTTTTTTTTTTTTCACTTTGAAACATAATTTCCATAATATTCACAAGCTTGGATGAGAAGCTGTGTGTGTGTGTGTGTGTGTGTGTGTGTGTGTGTGTGTGTGTGTGTGTGTGTGTGTGTGTTTGAGAGGGAAGTATGTTAGTGTGCACATTTAGCATTTTTATTACATTTTGTATTATTGTGTGTTTGTGTGTGTGTGTGTGTGTGTGTGTGTGTGTGTGTGTGCGTGCGCACTTAATTGGAATGGATATGGGCTGAGGAGGTGAGAATGTGAAGCTCTGAAGTCAGCAGCAAGTCCTATTTGTTCCTACACAGGCTCCAGCGATCGACCCCGTGGGCTCAGATGCAGTAAAGAGAAGAGAAAAGCCGTCTAAGGCATTAATTCCAAATCGCTTGAGTCTATTTTTTTTTTTTTTTTTTTTTTTTTACTTTTGCATGAGCATTGATAACTCTAGAGCAGTGTTTCTCAACCAGGGTTCTCCAGACTCGTTGTGGTCCATGGAATTGTTTCCAAAAAAAAAAACCAACGCATATTTACACTATATAGACTATATAGTTTGTGGCACCTGACCATAAGGTTGGTTTGTGCTTTTTGAACATCCCATTCCACATTTAGTCTCTGTTGTCTCCACTCTCCTGGGAAGACGTTCCTCTAGAATTCGGAATCTGCTCGTTGAGATGATTCAGCATTATGCGGGTTCACACTGTGAGATTGTTTTATACTCTTTTTTAATACTTAAATAATCCCAGTATCACACTGTAGGATCTCAGTTGTCATAATATCAGACTGTACGACAAAAAACCGACCTGCACTCCGTCGCTAATGGCAGCTAGCAGCAAACCAAAAACAATCCGTAGCCTTCATTTTCTTTATGCCTCGAGAATAAAAACGTCAAACAAACACTCCTTTTCTCTCCATTACTCAATACGTGTTCAATCGACTCGTTTCCACATTTTCCCTGAGGTGGTTTGAAGCTCTCGTGTTCGGCGCTAATCGCAAATTTTAGCCTCAGATTATACAAATTTTAGGATTTTCTACATTTAAACCAAATTGTGGCCAAAATCGCACAGTGTGAGACCCGTATTAAAGCTGTTAGTACAGTCAGGTTCAGATGTCGTTGAGAAGGTGAGGAGGTTCCTGGGGTGAGGTCAGTGTTCACATTCATCCCAAAGATGTTTAATTGGTTTTGGAGCTCAATAGCAGGAGATCTTCCACTCCAACCCATGTAAAGCAGATCTTCATGGAGCTGGATGTGTGACCAGGGGCATCATCACGCTGGAACTGGTTCAAGTCTCCCAGTTCAAGTGAAGGGAAAATGGAAAGTTCACACATCCGAAGACGTCCGATATAATTGTGTGTCTCCAATTTAGTGGTGATCGTGTTGTTATTAAGGGTTGCGTCAGCACAAATCACGTCGTTTTCAACATTTAAATGATCATTCAGAATGACGCTCGAGCCGAGTGTAACATTAGCAATAAAAAGGGAGAGTTTAGTGCCAGTGTGTTAAGTGAAGTGTGTGTCAGTGTATAGAAAATGTTCAAGCATGTTAATGTGACTTTCAGGCAGAATATTGTGTTACACTTGAACAGGGGCCCCCGAACGTTTTCTGTGAGGGCCACATCATTTCTGTATCGGGCCGGAGTGACTAGCAGTGTTATTGTGGAGATTTTATTATGATTTTAAACGTATTTATTTTGCCTCCTAATGCTGGATTAGTTTATTATTGTGACACGTGAGCATCACTGTTCAGGGGAAATATCGGCTATTAAAACAGCATTGTTACGTTATATATCATGACATTTTTTTCCATATTCATTACACATTGGAAGTTGTACTTATGCATATGTTTGGTGGGTGAATCTCACAATGTTATAACTGGGGTATGTTATAATTAGAGGTCGATCGGTAGTGGATTTTAAAGATATCATTAGCGAGGTTGGCTCGGACTCGCCGATAACCGTTTAATAATCAACCAACGAATATTGGATTTAAAAATAAAAACAGTACTAAATTATGAAAATTTGCATAAGGGAAATAAATATGAATATATTCATGAATAAATGATTAATAATAAATATCATGTAGCGCTCTCCGTGCAGCGCGCAGTCATACTGGTTAAAAAGAAACGGCACGCGATGTCAGTGATTCGCCTCTAGAGGCCGCTCTCGTAGTGACAATATTTTTTGTTGATAGCCGATAGTTCCATCGAACCACTATCAGTGCCTCGACCTCGATTAATAACGAAAGGGACTGAAAGCCGACTTTTATTATCAAATACAGAAATGATATGAGTAAAACATTTCAAATACGTCTCTGGCGTCGTTGAAATGTTGAAGCGTGGGGCGGAAGTTTGGGGACTCCTGCACTTGAGACTTGACGGTTTATGAATGTCAATATTATTATATCTATTGTGTGTGTGTGTGTGTGTGTGTGTGTGTGTGTGTGTGTGTGTGTGTGTGTGTGTGAGGAGAAGTGAGAATATGATTGAGGTCTGGGTTGAGAAGCACTACACTAGAGCACGCAGCGGAAACGAGGCGTGGCTCAGAGGGGCTCAGGGGTAATACTGATACTCGGGCAGCCTTAAATGATCAGTATGATCCAGTGATCAATGTAAAAACATCCAAAAGAACAGAACAACAGCCGAATGTGGAGGAAAACGAAAACACTTCAGTCATTGTGCTCCGTTTCACTAGCAAGCATCCTGAATCCTCTGTGTGTGTGTGTGTGTGTGTGTGTGTGTGTGTGTTGTGTGTGTGTGTGTGTGTTCTGTATGAGACCCCAGTTGCTGCTTGTTATTTGGCGTACTGGTGAGTGTTGGTGGGCCGCACTGGTGGCTGTCCCTCCATCATAGTGATTTTCTATAATAGTTTTCTAGAACAGTATCAGAACGGTACACACACACACGCACCACCACCGCACACTGTGTTCCAGAACCACTGTTCTGTCGAGACATCATCATTTGTGGGGTTTTTTGTTTGTTTGTTTAAACCAATGACACACACACACACACACACACACACAAGTGATTTGCTCACCATCACCTCTTCATCATTATCATGCTGGATAATATTCTGTTTTTTTATGACTTTTTTTTTGGTTGGATTTTCATCAGTGTGTTTCACAGTTGCTTATCAATGTACTTTAATGGCCAATGAATATATATATAAAAGTGCTCTACTGGCTTTATTTATATATATATATATATATACACTGTGTGTGTGTGTGTGTGTATATCTCATGACATTTGATGGCGTACAACCATTTCTTACTGTCTGAGTCTAATATTACCATCAGTAATAAAATGAG
The DNA here is from genome assembly GCF_946808225.1 of Silurus aristotelis. Classification (NCBI taxonomy): domain Eukaryota; kingdom Metazoa; phylum Chordata; class Actinopteri; order Siluriformes; family Siluridae; genus Silurus; species Silurus aristotelis. The sequence continues at coordinate 31,642,511 of NC_139580.1, forward strand.
GAATATATGTTTTTATATTAGTGTGTGTGTGCGTTTGTGTGCGTCTCATTCCTCCAGTATAATCTCCCACACACTTCTCCAGATCAGTGATCTCAGCATTTCTCTGATCCTCTCCGAGTGCCATAAAGGTCATGCATGCATTTACAGTCTGGGTTTAAAGCGCTTCCCCACACACACACACACACACACACACACACACACACACACGCTGTGTCTGTTCAACAAATACACTGTACACATAAATCAGAGGTAATAAACTACATTTTTCTGTCTTTGGGGTGGACCCTTTATTTTGTACCGTATGTATATTTTTAACTAAAAATGTTCAAAGTCTTTGATGGATTTTCAGACACGTGCATGTTGCTTTTGTTTCTATTGGATTCCTTTCACGTTCTGGAATCTTCACTGAGGGTGAGGGAGTCTGATCACATCTTCTCTCCTGTTCTCCATCATACACAAGATCATATAAACATAAGGAACATGCGTCTCAAAAAGCGTAAACGTGGAGAATAAAAACCTCGACGTTTACGCTTTTTGAGACACATGTTCCTTATGTTTATATGATCTTGTGTATGATGGAGAACAGGAGAGAAGATGTGATCAGACACCGGAAATTATTGACCCTTTAACTTTATATTAAAGTGTGAAGGTTTAAGGTTCTCTGCGTTCACTACGTAACAACGTGACAAAATGTTCACACTATGGTTGCCTTTAAAACACTTTTTAACACATTTTGGCTAATAATGATTTCCTCTGTGGTCAGTTTCAAGGAATTAATATAATAAAATGATCAGTTCCAGGTTTTAGTTACTGTTTAAGATTTTCAGTGGGTCCAAAATTAACCTAATTGGTTTTTTTTTGTTGTTTAGTTTTTTTAGTTTTTCTGGTGGTGTTGATAAATCATTGCTTGAATTTTAATAAAAATCTTGCTGTGACCTTCTACAAGCTTCTCCCGATACTTCAGGTTGTTGGGCCTCCTCACTCCCATAAATGTTCTCTACAGAGTGTCTGTTTCCACTGGTGTGTGAAGCTGAAACATAGAAATGAAATGCTGGTGTTTGCTGAGACACTGACATCATTTCACTGTTTTGAACTGAAAATTCCACTTGACTCAATTTCAATTGCGATTGGAAAACGTAATCACGCCTCATTGTTTCGCGATGACTCAGAATCTATTTAGTGATTTGCATCCGTGAAGGCGGCAGACACGCTTTCTTCTCTGCTTCATAAGCCGATGGTTGAAACGATATTCAACGATATTAATATTGCAGAAATCTTCACCGTGGTCTCATTTCATTCTTTAGTCAACACGTATTCTCGAGGATGCACAGAAATATACGCCTATATAAATAGATCGTATTACGTGAGATTGAATCTCTTTCGTCTGTTTAATGATTTTACAATGACTACCTTTTAAATAAAATTCGCCTGGAGCCGCGAAACGTTTGACCTTCAAACGAATAGAACACAATTTATTTAAATGTAAGGTAGTTACATAGTCACACCACTAGGTGGCATTTGGTGTGATTTCTATTATATTTGTATGTTAGCAATTTCCACCACTTTTTATCCCAGGTAAGTCGTAGGATCGTTGCCTGGCAACGGGAGAGCGACCTTGCGAAATAGAAGCGGATATTTTAATGAACGTTTCTTTAATATATTCTCCGTCTGTAAACGGCTTTATTATTTTGTGAATTGCCGTAAAAACAGCCATCAGGCTGAGATACATGAACACAATCAGTATATTTGTACGTGATATCAGTCAAACATGTAGACAGTCGTTAAAGAGGTGTAATATGAAGTGTGACTGATGATGAGTGTATTATATTATTAACATGGCCAGTAGTAGAATGATGATCTGAGCGCTAACTAGCGTTTTACATCTAAAAGCTACAATCGTAGAAAAAGAAAATAAAGAGTCGGGCCTGTCCTGTACTCAGGCATGCAGTCTCACATTTCAGCAACCATGTTAGTGTCTTCTCAAAGGACAAACCTGTAGAAATGTAAAGTGGATATATTTTAGAGTGTCAGTGTGCAGTTTGTGTAGCAGTACAGATTTACTGTCATCTGAAAATCCAACATACAGACTTTATTGTGTAAATAACTGCCAACTAAAGAGAGTGCACCCTCAGTGATCATTTTAAATCTGTGTCCAAAGTGTCAATATTTGTGTGAGTGGCCAAGTATGTCTCCAGACCTGAACTCTATTGAGCACCTGTTTGGATCCTTAAGCAGAAGGTGGAGAAGCTCCATGTGTGTAACATCCAGCAGCTCCGTGATGTCATTATGGAGGAGTGGAAGAGGATCCCAGCAACAACCTGTGCAGCTCTGGTGAATTCCACACTCAGGAGGATTAAAGCAGTGCTGGAGAACGATGTGCTCCACACAATATTCACACTTTACACACATTTCAGACACGATTACTGAGGGTGCACTTACTTTTGGCAGTTATTTACACAATAAAGTCTGTTTGTTGAGTTATTTTTAGAGGACCGTAAATCAGTACTGATACACAAACTGCACACTGACACTCTAAAATATATCCACGTTTCATTTCCATTGTCTATGAGAAGACACTAACATGTTTTCTGAAATGTGAGGGTGCACTTACTTTTGTTTTGGAGATACTTTAGCACTTCATCTGGTTATAAGTGTGTGACGAACAGCGCATGTTGTTTCCTACCTTTTCCCACCTGAAGTACGGCCCCCACATAAACATTACATATTAAAGTTATATGCAGAAGTTATACCCATAATCGTTTGTACAATAGCGCCCCCAGGAAACAGGTGGATGTTATTGCAACATTAGCATGCCCTTATGTGAGTACTTACTGTCACTGTTTAGATTTAGATATAAGAAGACTGCTATCTATCTAGCGGTCCGTACACACTGATCACTAGAACATTATGACCCCCTGCCTAATATGGTGTTGGTCCCCTTCTGCTGCTTAAACAGTCGTGACCCATCGATCATCAACAGCATGAACTTCTTCAGCGGTTTCAGCTACAGGAACTCGTCTATTGGATCACGACCCTGTCGCCGGTTCACCACTGTTTCTTCTTTGAAGCACTTGTGATAGATTCTGACCACTGCAGACCACCAGACTACAAGAGCTGCAGTTTTGGAGACGCCCTGACCCAGACGTCTAGACATCACAATTTGTCAAACTCGCTCAAATCCTTACGCATGAACATTTTTCCTGCTTCGAACATCAACTTTGAGGAGAAAATGTTCACCTGCTGCCTGATAAATAAATCCACCCACTAACAGCAGCCATGATGAAGATCATCAGTGTTCTTCACTTCACCACTCAGAGTGTTAGAATGTTACCTGATCATTGTATAAAATGAAACACCTGTCATGAATCCTGTATGAATGACTTAATAAAATATCAGTAATGTGTTTTTGAGAATCATCAAACAAAATATCAAAATACTCACATGCATCGATATTTTCTTACACCTCCATGTGCTTCACTCGGAAATGCCTTTTTTTCTTGCCAATTTCTCAACACATAAGTGAAGTGAAAGCGAATAAATCTGTGGATGGAGAATTAAACTGTTTCCATCTGAGACTTTTCTTGTTGTGGATTTATCTATAGTTATAGCAGGGGTCTGGACCTGGATATCATCTACTCGCGGGTGAAGGTGTGTGAAGTGTGCAGTAAGTGACGTCTTAAATCTTTGTTTTCTGTGTCACGTTTGTTACGTCAAACTGCAAGATAAGAATTGCTCCCTTTGAAACACTTTTATTTACGTGGTTTTATCAAGACCACAGGGGCCACACACGGAATCTAAACAGTTGTCTGCACAGACCTTGTGACTGCAATAACAGCATTTTAATACTAATAATTCCATAATGTTTTAATTGTAATGTTACACAAAATGAGCAGCAACCGAGATGCAATTCCACACAAGCCTCTGCTTACACAGCTGATGAAGTATTTTTATACAGGACATCCTGGACTATTGTGTGTATATCTGTGTGTGTGTGTGTGTGTGTGTGTGTGTGTGTGTGTGGCTTTGTGTGCGTTGTGTGTTTAGGAAACAAGGCGATGAAAGGCTTAGTGTGTGACTCAGTGAGTGTAAGCTTTTGTGGCTCGTTCCCCACAACTGAGTGCACAGGAGCGACAAATACACACACGACTCATGAGTGCTAAAGAATACTGCAGGTCAGTGTGTGTTACTGTGTCGTTTCGGTTGTTTGCGTTGTTTATTCTTTGTATTGAATTGTATCATCGACCATCACGTGGCACGGTGTCTTTCTGGGTTAGGGTTAGGAAGGCTGTGGTTGGGATTTCTTGCGATTGTATTCATGCAATAATTTTATTACCAAGACTTGATTTTAAATCAAATATAATAACTCACACATTTCAACTGTTCAGTGTGAAAGCATTAGCTGCAGTTGCTCAGCAACCACACACACAATACAGAAGTATTTGCATTCAAATGTACTTAAGTGCTATGATTTATTATAACTATAATTTTCCTATTATCATTTTGATCACAAGATTCTTCACTTAATCAGCTTTCTGTGTAAAGACTCGAATGTGACTCTCAGCACACTGATCTATTAATAGAATGATATTAAAGACTCAAACACTGATTGATTTCTTTTAAAATGATCACGAGCCCAAAACCTTCTTTTCAACTACCGCGAGAAAAACAAACAAAAATAAACACTTTTACTTAGTAATATTTTAATGAGTATATCTCAATAAAATTACTCAATTCTACGCTTTGTGTACTTCCTCCACCACTGATCAAATCTGAGCCGCTGTCATGATGCTGTCTGTTGGACGAATTTATTGTTCCAGAATTAATTTAGACTAACAATTTTATTGCAATTTTAAGGTTTTTGTTCCCAGTTTTAAAATCGTTCAGGATGAATATGTTCTGGATGAGTTTGTTGGTTTGTTGTATTTCCTCTTTTTTGCTAAAACTGTTTCTAAGCAAAGTGGACACATGGCGTCTCGTTCACGTTAATCTGCTCTTCTCTCTTCATCTTAAAGACAAAACGTTCTCACATATGAGCTGAGGATTATGGGTTTGAAACCAAGTCTATTAGAATGTATTCTTCCAAACTGTCTGTAATCATCAAATGCTAAACAATGCCTCAATCAAGGCTTTCTCTTCACCTGTCCCTGACCGCTTCCCCAGAACACGGTGGGCAGTATATCATATCACCAAACATAATCAAGCTCATGTCCATCTCTTGTGCGATAAGCCCATGTAGTGATTTAGCAGCAAGCCTACATGTGCTCGGTAACTTTCTGCAGTTAAGTGTTGTGTCTTTAGGAAGGTTAGAATCGCTAGAAAAAAGGAAATTGATTTCTAAAGTTTATTGCTTGAACACAAAGATATCAAAATATCTTAATCATAATAAAATCATTCAATGTTTGATGTCAAATTCAACAGGTTTTACTTCATTTTTCGACTAATTGAAGCACAACACAGACTCTTTATTATGCAGCTGTCCGCAAGTGTTTCCACAGACCTATGTGATCTGATGTAAAAGTGACCTCATCCTAAATTACTTTCTTTCATTCCTACTCATTTTCTCCTTAACTGTTTGTTGTTAAGGCCATTAATGACTGGTAATTAATATTTTGCCATGTTCTGTAGTCAGGTGAATCCAAATGTTCATTTCTTTTTGGAAATCACAGATGCCTCGTCCTCCGGACTAAAGAGGAGAGGGACCATCCGGCTTGTTTTCAGCACACAGTTCAAAAAGCCTCATCTCTGATGGTATTGGAGAGCATTAGTGCCTGTAAAATGGGCAACTTGCACATCTGGAAAGACTCCATCAATGTTGAATTGTATATACAGGTTTTAAAGCAACAACTTCCATCACAAAAATGTCTTTTTCAGAGAAGGCTTCACGTGTGTGTGTGACGTTTACCTGTGTGATTCACGCAGTATAGACATTAACATCCTGAGATTGTCCATTTGTACTTTAACCTTAAAGGACATGAAATATAAAATTGCTAAAATATTAATTATTTGCGTGTGTGTTTTTGTTTGTCTGCAAAAGAATGGGCAGTTTGGATGATGTTCCATTTAAGGTTCCACTGGGTCTTCTGGATGAGGCTCTGTCCATGCTCCAGCCAATCACTGCCCAAGAAATCATCATTCCAGACTATCACCAAATACTTCATGACCTGCAGGTCTCTCTGTCTTTCTTTCTTTCTCTATTTATCATGTTCTCATACACACACACACACACACACACACACACACACACACACACACACACACACACACACACACTACTGCAATAATATTAAATAAAGTGAAATCTTTGGTAAAGTCATATTTTGGACACACCTCGTATTTTAAGGTTTTTGAGAGACATGTGCCCTGTTTCTTTCTTTCTGCACAACAAACTTTAAATATGCTTAAACGCTTTAACGCTTTAAATATGAACTTTGACCAAACAAATATATAAATGTACATGAAGATGTAATTTAATCTACTCTAGTTGGAGATTCTTCCTCTGTAATCCAGTTCATCCCAGTAAATGTACCATGTAGCAGTAATGGATGAAGTTCACAAGATGTAGTTGAGTAAAAGTAGATTCTCTCTGTAAAAAGTGTCGCTTTAAACTTTCACTTGAGTAAAAGTACAAAACTTTTTGCTACGTGTGTTGTGGTGAAGTCTGGAGTTTCTTCATCATTTGTTCCTCTCTAAATGTCCTGCTTGATGTTGAACTGATGCTGAACTGGATGTTGGTGATCAGTAGATTCACCGAGCGCCGATCAGAACACGTGTAAAACAGAGCGTGCGCTCGATCCTGATTGGTGACTCGCCGCGTGTTTCACCAGTTACGTTTTTATCCTAATTAATAAAAAGAAACGACTGATTTCACTAAATGTGGTAAAAAGTGAGTTTAAATGTAGTGAAGTTACAGTAAAAATCTCCACAAATGTAAAAACTTCAGAAAAATACAGATACAAGAAAAACTACTTAAGTGCAGAAACACATTACATTAACTTCATTACTGTTCAACACTGATAAGTAAATATTTATATAAATGCATGTGACATTTCAGTTTTTTGTTTTTTATAAATTTACAGACATTTTCGAGAATTTGGTTTCCTGTCGTTATGTAGATTTTGAACGATTGCAGTATCAGAGTGCAACATAAAGAAGTGAAGGGAATCTGAATACTTTCTGAATGCACTGAATATATATTTAATGCCTGTGCATTACACTAATGGTCTTTTCTGTCTTTCAACTTCCAGTACGACTTCCGTCTGGAGAACTGGGTTCTAAACGGCTTCCCTGCTTCTTCTAATAAGCACGTTTTCCCTCTGGAACATGGTTTTATGCCTCCATCTTGCCCTCCGTACTGGCTCCTGTTCAGCAGCCCTCAGGAGAGACGCTCTGTACACCTCTGCAGGAAGAGATTATGTGACAAAGGGCAGCGACAACGCAGCCTGAGCCTGAGTTCAGCAGACCAGCAGAGACACCAACTTCCCCGTACACACTTCCTCATCGACCGGTTGGCACAGGAGGCTGCCGGCTACAGCGAGGATGACGAGGGTTCTTCGACTGACGAAGATCGAGGTTTGCGCTCTCAGAGCAGAGAACGAGCCAAATTATCACTGCTTCAAGAGACTCAGAGGCCCGCGTCCCCCCGAACCCTGATCCACACCAACAGGAACCCCAGCAGCTCTCTGAAGCACATGAGCAGCCCACCAAGCCTGAGGTCCTCACGACCTCGCAAAAAACACAGCTCCGGGGGCTCCAGTGGAAAACGAAACATCATCACACAAAAATCACATGTCACACACTTAAATCTCCAGCCCAGACCTTCATCAGCCGGCCCACAGACCTCCACTCACCGCCATCTGTCTGCTGTGCAGGTACACAGTTTTATTCATTCGTGTATTGAACTTTGGTCCCAAAGCAGATTTTCAGAATTAAATTGATTGCAAATAAAAATTTGGCATCATAAATCAGCCTCTATATATTTTTATTTCTAATGAATGGTGAGAAAGAATCCTTCAGAGAAACCAGACCCATCTGGGTGAGTTCCCTCACTGTTAAGGACATCAACTGTTCATTTACATTTACACTTATGGAATTTGGCAGACCCCCTTATCCAGGGGTTAGGGGCCTCACTCATGGGCCAAGCAGTGGCAGCTCGGGGGGGCTGGGTTGTTAAACTTGTGACCTTCTGATCCAAAGTCCAGTGAATTGAACATTGAGCTCCACCTCCTGTTCACTGTAGCAAACTGTTTATATTAATCACAGTCCAAATCCATTCTCATGGTTCTTGAGACGTCAAATTGATCCAAATTTTATAAACGTCAATACAATAAATCAAAAGTACAGATTGAGGTTTAATATACCGCTTTCTAGAAGATTCTACTAGTTTTAAGCTTGAAGAAAGAGGTATCTGACAGATTCATTTATATTTGAAGCATTTATTTTTAAAACAGAAAAAAATACGCTGAGAAAATGTGAAATAATGTGATGATCTTAATGTAAACGTATCAGAAATACATTAATACATTGAAAAATAAATAAATTATAAATAATAAAATAAAAATGTTTTAATAAATATTATTACATCAGATTTTATATAATTATATAAAATATTAAGGATATTTTTACTTAGTAAAAAAGGCTTTTTTGGAGTAATGGATGATTATGTTCAGGTCTTTGGCACAAAAACAAGAAAATATTTAAGTATTTAAAATATTTATAGGATGTAATGATTTGAGCATGTTTAAGTAAATAATACACACATTTCTGTACAAATTGTTTTATATATTTATTATAATATATTATAAAGTTTATGTAGTATTAATTACTTTTCAGACTCCACCTACAAGTTTGTACAGTTTCTCAGATCAAATCCATCAGAGTGGCTTCTGATCACAGTTTCATTCAGTAGATCAGACACGAGGAAAATCGGATTGTTTGTGTTATGTTGTGTTTATATAGTGACAGCATTGTGAGTAATAAATAATAAAGATATTGAACACTTACTTTTGTAACACTTTCAACAGTTCAACACATTTTGCTGGCAGTAAATAAGAAAAATCACGTTTCATTTGACTGCAAGTTCTTTCTTTTATTAACATTAGTGTGTGTGTGTGTGTGTGTGTGTGTGTGTGTGTGTGTGTGTGTGTGTGTGTGTGTGTGTGTGTGTGTGTGTGTGTGTGTGTGTGTCAGGCTGCTCGTCCACACACTTCTGATGGAGATCATCGCCCGGCCTCGGACTCTTCGGTGGAGTTACTCTATGCTCTGAGTGATGAAGAGAGAAAGCTGGTGGAGATCATCACTGCTGAGGGATACACACTCCGCTCTGCTATCTCGGCTCTTCAGCGCACTGGAACACGCAGTGCAGACCAGGTACTTTATACACACATCCACATGATACATTACAAGGATAGAATCAAACCCAAATATATTATTGGGAATGAATAGAACATGTGATTCGAGCTGAAATGTAGAGAAGATGCTCGATTCCATTTTATTTGTAGAGCACTTTTAACACTGCAACTGCAGTCCTCATGAGTTTTATCTCCACGAGTGAGCAAGTGATGACAGTGCTATGAAAAAACTCTCTTAAATGATAGGAGGAGGAAACATAAGAGGAACCTGACTCAGAAGGGAACCCATGCTCATCTGAGTAACACAGAAGTTGAGTTATTGAGTTCTCCAAAGTAACTTCATCTAAAGCTTGTAAAACCTTATCCTCAGTAGATACCTGGTCAGAGTCAAGTGGAAATGAAGACATTCATTGGTTAACCCCAATTTCAAAAAAAGTTGACACACACTGCAAAATGTAAATAAAACAGAATTCAGTAATTTTCAAATCTCAATTAATTTCTCTATAAACTGTATAAAGCATTCAGAAATCTGCTCATTCCACAGGCACTGCAGCTCCCATACCATCAGAGATGCATCAGAGTGCTGATAACAAGCCCGATGGTCCCTCTCCTCTTTAGTCTGGAGGACGTGGAGTTCAAATGTTCTGCAATTTTTATGTTGAGGAACATTATTCTGAAATTGTTCCACGGTTTGTCTTTCAAAGTGTCTTTAGTGCAGTCTTAAAATGGTACATCTCCTTCGTTTAAACATTTGGTTATAAACTTGGGGGATGAAACTGACTGACTGACTGAAGCTGACTTTTGGTTTAAATCTGGATGTAGATGGAAATGGTGGCATTACATTACACCCCTAAGACAAAACATTTGATCAAACAATCCATTCCGACTAACAAATAAATGAAGATTTGTATTATTATTATTACTGTTTTGCATCTTGGTGTGTGCAGAGCAAAAGCGTTATTACTTTCAAGCTTGGAATATGAATAAAAATGTGTTCACTACTATCAAGAATAAGAATTGATGAGAATCACTAAGACTTTTATAATTCATGAGACGTTCTGACTCTGTACAGAGAAATGATTCCCTGATGATCCATTTAAAAAATAGTAGAAGAGATTGCAATTGCAGGATCAAACCACTAGAGGTCCAAAAAGAGATCTAAATAACATGTTTTGTGTGTGTGTGTGTGTGTGTGTGTGTGTGTGTGTGTGTGTGTGTGTGTGTGTGTGTGTGTGTGTGTGTGTGTGTGTGTGTGTGTGCAGATTCTGAATTATCTGTTGGCACGTGATCGTCTGTGTGCAATGGGTTATGAGAAGACTCAGGTGGAGGATGCTTTGGAGATGTTTCAAAACTGTGAGAGTAAGGTGAGAAACACACACACACTTTAGTTGAGTGAGGTGTAAAAACAGATGATTGTGGTGTACTGCGTTGTGTTTTATTCTCTGTGTAACTGTGGTTCCTGCTGATTCCAGGTCATCCTGCAACTCTTTTCAGGAGATTGTTGTCTTCTCTCTTATCTTTTTCTCTTCCCTTTCTGTAAAATCTGCATAACAAATCCAAACATACCGGCAGGCAGCGCAAAACATTTCCATTACAACGTAAAGTCTTTACAAATTCTCAAATACAAATACTCGATCCTGATTGGCTGAAGGGTGTGCGTTCCAATCGTTGAACTCAAAATCTCTGGTCAGTTTCATCGCCATAAATTATACTGGATTATTTTGTGTGTCGTTTACATTTATAGCATTCAGCAGATGCACTTTTCTAGAGCAACTTGCATACAACTGAGCATCTATGGGATTAAGGGCCTTGCCCAGGGGCCCAGGAGTGGCAGGTTGGTCAACTTTCATCAAATTTCATTTCTGATTATCAACAGTCTGAAGACTGAATTAATTTGTTTGGAGGTATAAAAAATGGAATGTGGCAGATGCCCTCATCCAGAGACACTTACATTTATCTCATTCATACAGCTTAGCAGTTTCGGGGTTAAGGGCCTTGCTCAGGGGCCAAGGAGTGCAGTTTGGTCTGGCTGGGTTTTGAACTCATGACCTTCAGATCCAAAGTAGAATGCTTTAACCACTACGCTCCCAAGCTGCCACTGCTGGACCCTTGAGTTCCCTCAGCTGTTCAAGTCTATCTGGATCAGGGCGTAAAAATAAAAGATTATTACGTAATCCAGCAGGAAAGAAGTTTCTGATGAGATTTAAATTCAGATTGTTATCTGGAAATTCTGAAATCTTGAATGAAAGGAATTTTGTGTGTGTTTTTCCTACGAGCTAAAAGATCATACAAATATACTGTATGTACCATGAGAGTGCTCGGACCCCCAAAACACAACACCGTTTTACACAATAAAAAACGGTGTTACACGTGTGGATATGTTTCCGAGACGTCTGTTTGATATGAAGGCCGCCTGCTGAGGCTCATTCTGCGTGGTGTTCTTCTCACCGTGTCTCTTTCAGGCTACAGAGTTCCTGCGACTGCTGGCTCAGTTCTGTGAAATGGGCTTCCAGCAGAGCACCATTAAAGAGGTTCTGCTCTTACACAACAACCACCGGGAGAGAGCCCTGGAGGAACTCGTGGCCCATGACACCTGAACGTTCTGCAAACATGGGAGGGAAATGTACAGGATTATTCGTGTTGCACTTTTATCTGTGTTCTAAATTCTGATTAGTTGCTTTTGAATAATTAATAATAAGGAGATAAGAATAATCCAGATTCATCAGCAGTGAATAGAATCTGAATTTACTCATTTCCATCATCATATAAAGTTTTGCCCAATGAGACAAAATACATTTTTTTGTTATTTAATATACACCGTTGGGACAAAAGTATTGGGACACCTGACCATCCCAGCTGTATGTGGTTCTTCCTCAAACTGTTACCACAAAGTTTGGAGGCACACACTTGTATTGGATTTCTATAGAAATGTTCCTTTCTCTTGAACTAGGAGACACAAACCTGTTCCAGCATGACATCTCCTGCTGTAGAGCTTTAACCCTGTTGAACACCTTTGGGATGAATGTGAATGCTGACTGCACCTCAGGAACCTCCTCACCTTCTCACCTACATCACTACCTGACTTCACTTACACACGTAGCTGAATGAGCGCAAATCTCAAATCCTATAAATTGTAATGAGACTAAATATGGAATCTTACGCTCGGGTGTCCATGAAGTTTTGTCGATAAAGTGTATGCGAAGTACAAACAATATGTCCACTTCAAATTTACACGTCTTTATAAACCTATATCACACGTGACTAAGTGTATATGAATTAAAAGTTCTATGTACTATTGGGTTGCGTAGCTATTGGTAGCAGTTACAGCTTGAAGAAGTCTTTGGTGATTTTCAGCACTGTTTCAGATTTGGCTTCTCTTCAGAATATTATCAGGCTCTGATGGACGCTCAATAAAGAATTTGCAATCTCATATTTTTTTTGAGCAGCATTCAAGTCAGGAGATTGTTTTGCCCTTTTTTTCCTTAAACTAATCTTGAATGAATGTTTGGGGTCATATGGGACGTCACTTCAGCCATGTTTCCTTTCATGACATGCAGTAATGTTTGCATGGAAGCAGCCCCATATAGTGAGCTCCCACCACCGTGCTTCACTGGTCCTGTTAAAAAGACACAGCAAGCTGAAGTATTTCCATTGAGGTGCCACTTTGTTTTATCAGACACTATATTGTTGTAAAATGCTCAGATTTTGCATGAGGTATAGAAACAGATGATTGCAGTACAGTTCATTATTGTTCTCTTATTGTGCTTTCCTGCTGCTTTCAGGTCGTCCTGCAACTCTGTTCAGGTGATGCTCTGCTTCTTGATCAATGGCTTTTTTCTAATCGTTAGTCTTATTAATGATTTAATGATGGTTGTGGTTCACTGACATTCACTTGATTGCAAATACAATTTCTAGCATTAGAAATTAGACCCTAAAGTTTATCCCTAATGAGTGAGCCAGTGGCGACTGTGGTACAGAAAAACTCCCTGAGATAGAAAGAGCATCTGTCACAAAGATACGAAAGTCACAGCATGACGATATGCAAGGAAAGATAAGAAGAAGAACTCACACAAACCAGGTGAATTACTCCTGGTCGATTATTTGAATAAGTGGTGTGGAATATATATAGCAAAATTTTACTCTGTTAAACCATAACTGTATAATGTATGTTGTTGATTTTGTCAATTTAGACAATAAATTGGAACTTGATTCATATCTTATATTTATATTTCATACTATAATCATTAAAAATATTTCATTCCATGAAAAAAAGAGTTCTCACAGCCAAATCTACTGTATATAATGTATCAATGCTTAGATGCAGTATAAAATATTATTGAAATGAATAAATAAATAAATAAATAAATAAATAAATAAATAAATAAATAAATAACATATATATATATATATGTTATTTATTTATTTTTATTTTTTTGTATGAATTGATTTTTTTACTATGATTTTATTAGTGAAAAAATAAGTATAACAGTTATATAATTATATAATATAAAAAAAAGTATATGATCATATCAATAAAAGATATTTACTCGCTTTAACATGTTGATGAAAGTCCTTTAGTGATTAATCTTACAATCAGCTGAACAAAGCGGCTCCTCCCTCCAGCCAATCAGGTCGCTGGGATTTGGTTTCGGTGACGTGTCAGCGCTGTAGCCAATCAGCGTCAGGGACGCGGGATTTGAATCGCTGAAGGAACCGCTTCCGGGAGTTTGTATTGAACACAGCAGCAGAGATCCACTGAGCGACCAGTGGGAATCAAGTGGCTCTTTTTCGTTTATTATTTTTTTGATGGTGAAAACGGATTTTATTGGAGCTTCATGATGAGAAAAAGGTAATAATAATGTGAATAATTTATTATTTGATGTTTAAGTTGATGGACAGTCAGCTGATTAGAGTGAAAACTGAACTATGATCATGATTAGGGAATATATATATATATATATATATTTATTTTTAATACATGGTTTAATGAAATAACTTGATATAATAATAAAATAAACTCCAGCTTGATTACAGTGTAAATATCTGTGCTGGTTATCTGAGGTAGCTTCCCCGTGGTTTCTTCTCCATGACCTGGACTCAGCTGAAACCCAGCAGAACGACTGCATGATGTTTTCGTTCAGAAATCTCTGAATTATAAATAGTAAATAAATGCAATAAGGATTTAAAAGTGCTCATAGAATGTGTTCTCCTGATATTTACGAGTCAAAAGTATTTGGACACCTGACCATTTACATTGCAACTGTTTTTTTTTCTGTCAAACGCACTTGAAGGTTAAAGGAGCAATAGGGGTCTTTTTTTTCTCTCTCTTAAACAACCCTGGAGATGTGAAGAAAGTGATGGATATATACAGACTTTCAGATTTTTAATACAAGTTGAGTAAATACGTGGCTGAGAAAGCGCGCCCCCTATCGGTCATTTTCCAGGTTGGATTTTGTGCAGGAAAAAACACACAATTGTCACCACTGAAAGTGTTACTGATTGTGTTCTAGTGGCGTGAACTTTACACTGGTGGTGTGTTTTGGACTAAAATTAGAGCACAGCAACACTAAATGTGGACAAGGAGCTCGTCTTCAGAACGATCCACTAGATCCCACTGGTCTTTCTCTGAATCAGATACGACTGTGCACATCACACTGTGTGACCACACTAAATAAAGAGCTTTAACACGGGCGGGTCGTCACGTCATCACGTCACGCCGATCAGAAAGTGTAATACGGTGTGTTGTTCCTCGATTTTAGCTCTTAGATAAATAAAGAATTGCACTTTGGTATCTCAGAAGACACAGAGTATTTTGGATTTGTCCAGAAGTCAGAGAAGATGGTTTAAATGAATGACCAGGCCTAATGTTAGATATGACCGTCTCCAGACGGAGATTAGGATGATCAAGATTTAAACAAAACGAGTAGAGAAGAGCGAGGTGACACTGTTAATGGTGAAAGCCGCCATGATTTGTAAACGGGGAAGAAACCTGTATTCCAAGAGTCTTGTTGAAATTGCACTGTTTCCTGTAGCGTTTTCTTGTTGCAGAACCAGAACCTCACCTCGAACGTCCTCCCTAATGCACTTTTAACTACCACCTCACAACACATTCTCACAACACATTCTCACAACACATTCTCACCACGCCTTCACCGAGCCCTGAGATCACCACTGCTGAACGTCTGATTAAACATAGACTCCATAAACCCCAGACGTCCCTCCACTGCATCTTCTAGCTAAATAAACACTAATCCCATCAGCTGTGCTCCAAAATCTAGTGGAGAGCCTTCTCAGGGGCATGGAGGTCATTTTAACAGTGTAGAAGGACCTGGTTTGGAGTGAATGGGAATCTGATGTTGAGGTTTGCACAGTTTGGTACAAACGTTGGGTTTTAAGGCACGGTTTGGTAAAATTGCAAAACAAAACTGCTTTTTTAAAATGTATTTTATTATTATTGCCAAAGTTTATTTACATTTGCAGCATTTAGCAGAGCGACGTACAAAAGTGTTCGTATTAATATTTCATTATTAACATTTGCGATCAACTTGCATTTTTTAAAACCATTTTAAATACAATGCCTGCTTGATTAAATCATATAAAATGTTTTATAAAAAAGAAAATAGAATAAATCTAATTGTTGCAATACAATTTATTATATTGATTCAATTGTGCAATCAATTTAATTGGTGCAAATTAGCTTGATAAGATAAAATTGTTTACATTTGTGTGTTTTACATTTAATATTTAATTTTCTAAAGTTGGATATAAAATGCTAAAGAATGCGTAGGGGTGGTGTTCGCTGCTAAATACTTTCTGGTTAGAGGCAAGTGCTATGGATTCTTTAGCATTTTCATGCATGTGCAAAACTAATCGTATTTCTGGTACAGACATGGTTTCCTCCAGAAAACATGTTCCACACGTAAAAAGTATTGAAAACCTTGTACCAAGAATTTCTGTACAAATACGTGAACTGTTCCACCCTTAAGTGTAGCTGCAGACTCGCTCAGCCGCTTCTCTCACTCATACACAGTAAATGATTTATTACTTTTATTTTATTTTTTTAAAGTAATTGTGTGTGTGTGTGTGTGTGTGTGTGTGTGTGTGTGTGTGTGTGTGTGTGTGTGTGTGTGTGTGTGTGTGTGTTGTCAGTGAGATGCATGCTGCCGAGTCGGTGGTGTGTCTGAATAAAGCCCTGACTCACCTCAAGGACATCTGGGAGGAGATCGGCATTCCAGAGGACCAGAGAGTGCAGCGCACTGAGGCGGTCAAAATGCACATCAAGGTAAAAACCCAGCGTTCCCAATCCCACCAGTTACATCAGTGGAAAGGAGAAAGTCAGACCTGCATCGTCATAAACCGAACATGTTCACATACTCATTTCCTCTTTCATTTGCTTCTGCAGCTCACTTATTATTCAATCTACATATGAGTGATGAAGAACTTTCTCAGCTGGGAATTGAATATAATTTGATCTTATGACCTCCAGATGATTTCTTGAGATGTAATTACTTAATACTGGAAGATCCCTTCTTATCAGGACGGAGTTAAGAGTACATGAAAATCAGACTTGAGTGAAAGTAGGCTCACAGATACACGAGTCACAAACACCAAATCCAAAACCCTAGATTTTGTGATGTTTTGTTTCCTAAAATTGTAATTAAATTGTACACCTCGTTAACACTGCATTAACCTTCAACACGTCTAGCACACGCCAGCATGAAATAAAGACCCAACAAGTCGCTCAAAAAAACGACAAAGTAGTAAAGCAGTGTTTCAAAAAGGGGACCTTCAGTTAACAAATAAAACGACCACATCGTGTCCCTATCAGCAGAACTATTAGCTTTAAATAGACAAATCAAATTAAAGAATTTTATTAATACAATATAAAGTGAATGATTTTAGATTTGAAACCAAATATTCAGAGTTTATTGTGATCTGATTCACATCTCAGGCTCAGAGGGCAAATATTTTTATTCAACTTCAACAAAAGCTGTTTCTCAAAGTGTTTGGAGTTCATTCCAGCACTTTTTGGAATGAAAACGAGGCCAGTGGATGAGTGTTGTGCCTTAATGACATCATCAGCGGCGCAAAGTTGGTAACGTCGTCATCAATTAAAGCGTAGCAGACTAAAAACTACATCATCTTTATATCTTTGCTACTCAGTAAAACTGTTTTTATCTTTTAGAATCTTCTGGAAATGATGATTGCAGAAGAAGAGGGTCTAAAAAAGAGGTTGATGAACAGCATCGAGTCCTGCCGGACAGAACTGGGTAGTTTGTGCGACGAGCTTCAGCTCCCTCCGTTCGAGGTGATTTCAGCAGTCTTTAGACTGAAGTGTTCTCTACGCTTTCTGTACCTAGCGGTTTGATTTTCTCTAGAAGTCAACCGATTCATCAGGTTTGCTGATTCATTGACACGATAGTTGCATGCTGGAACTATTGGCAAAAATCCATACAATAGTTTTTCCGGGTTGCGTTATACAGTACAAGAGCAGCCCCTAGAGCTGAATCACTGACACTACGTGCTGTTTATTTGAAGTGTGTTTGTGCTTAAGCTACCTATCTGTATCTAAAATCGGATGTCCTGTTGAATCTTCTGTTGTGAATCTGTGTGTCAGGAGGATGATGGCCTCAGTATGCTGCAGCTGGAGAAGGAGATTCGCACTCGCCTGAAGGTGATGCTGAAGCAGAAGAACCAGCGTATGGGTGAGCTGAAGAGTCTGATCCAGCAGGATCGCGAGCTGTGCGATATCCTGTGCGATAACCCACACGCCATCGATCCTGACCGCGTCCCTTCTGCCCAGCAGCTGCAAGACTACCGTCAGCACATCTCCAGCCGCAACCAGGAGAAGGTAAAGCTCACACTCCCATACTCATGCCTTAGCTCACCACATAACCGTTATAGTTCCTTGATCTTGCTGTGCTGAGAAATGTCCAACTTGTTAAACTTGTGACCTTCAGATCCACAGTCCAATGTTTTAAGTCCCAGCACTTCAGATCCGATTAAACCAGAGGAGCAGATATTTGGAAAACCTATTTCATTAAATTGCACGTTATTATTGAGGGACGTATGTAGTGTAACTGCTGAATTTTGTGGGGACCCATAATTGTCACCACCTTTCACCCCACCAGCCGTGTGTGTGTGCGTGCGCGCGCGCACATACAAGTTTTTTATTTATTTATTTTTATTCATTTTTTATTCTGTGTATTTAAGTAAAGAAAGTGTGTTGTGAATAAATGTGTGTTGCATTGAAGGTTGTATTTGTGTGTGTGTGTAAGTTGTACTGACTCGAGGTTGTTCTTTAGGAGCACCGTTACGCCAAGTTCGTGTCCATCAAGCGTCAGATCATCGTGTGCATGGAGGACCTGGAGCAGATGCCCGACACCAGCTTTGAGAGGGACGTAGTGTGCGAGGAGGAGGAGGCCTTCTGCCTCTCGATTGAAAACATCTCCGCTCTGAACGTCCTTCTGAGCCAGGTGAACTCACGCACGTTCTTCACTTCCCCCCCTGAATGTGTCCCACACGGACGACTCTACTGAGAGCGGTGTTTTTGTTCTCTACATTTAAAGCTGTTTGTACTTCTGCTGTTTGCGTGTGGTTTCAGTTGGAGAAGCGTAAAGCGGAGATCGAGGAGGCGTGCGTGTCGTACCGCGCCCGAATCACAGAGCTGTGGGAGAGACTGCAGATCCCCCAGGAAGAGCGAGACGCCACTGTGGAACATATGCAGTGCAGCAGAAAGAGGAACATGGATGCTGTGAGTTTGATCTTTAACCCTCGCAGCATGACACAAAGACACACACCTGTACTCAATTCATTTCATTTTTATTTGTATTGCGCTTTTAACAATGAACATTGTCTCAAAGCAGCTTTACACAGATAATGTGGTGATTAAACGTAAATATGTTCTTTGTAAGTACGTTTGTCCCTGATGAGCAACTGTGGCAAGGAAAAACTCCCCGAGATGTCATAAGGAAGAAACCTTGAGAGGAACCAGACTCAAGAGGGAACCTCATCCTCATCTGGGTTGCACCAAATGTCCATTTGAAGCAGATATACAGTGCTGCGGGGTGTAGTGATGACGATCAGAAGCAAACTGTATTCCTGAGTCAGTGCAGCAGACTGTTGACATTAACTACAGTCCAATCCATCCTCAAAGCACCCGTTCTACTCCGGAAGAGAAGGATATGGATTATTAAGTGTACCTATTGGTGTATGAAAGTTAGTCACTGTGCAGTTTGGACTCTGGCAAGACTCGCTATGGCAGCATAACTAAAATGGAGAAGCAGAAGGTAACACAGACATGAGGATCTCTGGGATAAGAGACGACCCACCACACCACCATCAACAAACCTGAGTGAACGCGTGAATGTGAGGGGACGACAGCATACAAATATACCAGTTCACCAAACACTCTATATCAATGTTCCCTCCAGATCTGAGCCTTTACCTGAGAAAAAAAATCTACTGATTAAAGGCTTGACTGAATAAATACGTTTTCAACCTCGACTTGAACACTGAGACTGTGTCTGAGTCCCGAAAACTGATTGGAAGGTTGTTCCATAACTGTGGGGTTTATAAGAGAAACATCTGCCCCCTGCTGTAATCTTCATTATTTGAGGAACCAACAGATAGCCTGCACCTTTTGATCTAAGTAGGCGTGGAGGATCATCCTGGTACAGAAGTTCACTCAGATACTGCGGCGTGAGAGCGTTAAGTGCTTTATATGTCAGTAGTAGTATTTTATAATCAGTGTGAGATGGAATTGGGAGCAGTGTAGATGATTAAAACAGGGCTGATGGGATCATATTTTCTAGATCTAGTGAGGACTCTTGCTGCTGCATTCTGAACTAACTGAAGCTTATTTCTGCACTTACTCCAACACCCAGACAGTAAAGCGTTACAGTAGTCTAATCTAGAAGTAACAAAAGCATGAACTAGTTTTTCTGCATCCTGTAACATCATCATATTTCTAATTTTAGCAATATTTCTAAGGTGAAAGAAGGAGATCCTGGTGATATTATTCACGTGAGACTCAAAGGAAAGACTCGAGTCAATAATCACACCAAGGTCTTTGACAGCCGTACACGCTGAAACAGAAACACCATCCAGAGATGTTAGGTAATCGGAAAGTTTACTTCTAGCTGCATGTGGTCCTAGTAAAAGTACTTCTGTCTTATCTGAGTTTAGCAGAAGAAAGTTATCGACCATCCACTGTCTAATGTCCTTTACACACTTCTCAACATTGTTAAGCTGATCTCTCTCATCTGGCTTTGCTGAAATATACAGCTGTGTATCATCAGCATAGCAATGAAAGCGAATCCCATGTTTATAAATAATTTCACCAAGAGGCAGCATATATAAAGAGAAAAGCAGAGGGCCTAAGACAGATCCTTGTGGATCACCAAACTTTACCTCAGAGAGTGTGGAGAACTCACCATTAACATCAACAAACTGATAGCGATCAGTCAAATAAGACCTGAGCCAAGAGAGAGCTGTTCCCTTTATTCCAACAACGTTCTCAAGTCTAGCAAGTAGTACAGTGTGATCAATAGTGTGAAAAGCTGCACTAAGGTCGAGCAAAACAAGTAAGGAGACAAAACCCTGATCAGGGGCCAATAACAGGTCATTTACCACCTTAACTAGCGCCGTCTCTGTGCTATGATGAGGCCGAAATCCTGACTGATACATTTCAAAAATATTATTCATAAGTAGGTGTGAGCAGAACTGCTGTGCTACAACCTTTTCCAAAATGTTGGATATAAAGGGGAGATTTGATATTGGGTGACTCCTCCATCACCTGTATGGAAATGTAGCTGATCTACGTGCCCCAGGTGGCAGGATTGTGGCAGGTATAAATTATAGGGAACTGATGGTCTGTTGAAGAGGAACACTGCTGTATCTACACTTCATTCATCTTCTCCCTTTTCTTTTTCCAGCTGCACGCTGAGGTGGAGCGACTGGAGGAGCTGAAAATTAAGAACATGCAGAGTGTCATCGAATCGATCCGAGGCGAAATCGAAATCCTGTGGGAGAAATGCTTTTACAGCCTGGACCAGAGACAAGCCTTCACTCCATATTCCTCTGGTACATCACCCTTCACTGCTAAATCAGAGCACTGTCAGAATGTGCTGTCTCCAAATTCTCACATAACCTCAATACGCATTTTAAACCCAGTTAAAGTGACTGTGTGGACTTCCATCTGACTCTGCTATACATGTAGGGATTTTGTGAGAGTGAGTGTGTGATGGTGTGTTTTTGTGATGCCGCTCATCTTTTAGTGCCTGTAGTAGTGATGTTCCGTTATATTTAGTTAATCGGTACATTTTATTGCTACACATTTGATTTGTTTCTGCAGCTTCATTAAACCCTTTATATTAGAGGGTTAATTTAACTGCTAGACTTTGGCATAATTTAACTACAATACACTCCATTAAACGCCACACGACTCCATTAAACGCCACACGACTCCATTAAACGCCACACGACTCCATTAGGAAGTAAACTACACACGTGATTCATGCAGAGTGCCTTTGTGTTTGATAATTTTTATTAGAGATATAAATAAATAAGAATAAAATGTGAAATTAAAACCTTCGACGCAACACTTATTGATGATGTCTTTTCTTTACTCGGATTAAAAAAAAAAAAAATCCAGCGGGAATATATATATATATATTTTTAATCCCTAAACATTTTCACTGCTGCGTCAAGTCTCAAAATCGGCGATGATTTAAATCTGATCCGGCGATTAAAAGCGTCCGTGTGGAAACAGCAAAGGTTCCATTCGGTGTCCTGATGATTTTTTAAAACACTGTAGTTTCTTTAAAACATTTAGAAGAATGTTTAGTCTTTATGCTCTGTTGAGTTTTACTTATAATAAACATACATTTGCATAAAGCATCAATATTTATCCATGTTGATTATCATATTAACACCTTACAGTAATCATTTACGGTACGTTTAGAACTGATACAGATGTGCGGGTAATTGAGAGTAAATAATTGAGTGGATCGACAGTCCTGATATAAATGTGTATTATATTAGTGGATCTGCTCATCAGACATTTCTCTATTGGAATTTTTACTCATTGCATTTTTCTAGGTTTTGATCCTGCAACATGTTTGATAACTAAATTTTTCTATATAAAGATCTTTTCACTGAGGAGCTTCTGGCTGTGCATGAGCAGGAGGAGCAGAGGCTGAAGCAGCATTACGAGCAGCACAGAGAGCTTTACTCTGGAGTGAGCAGCTGGCGGAGTAACTGGCAGCTCTTCCAGGAGCTGGAGGTGAGTTGTGACTAGCGCTGTTCTACTAGCGCTCTACTAACACCCTTCACTGTTTCCATAACGAAAGTTCTCCGTCTCCTCCCAATCCAGAAAAAGGCCACAGACCCGGCTCGCTTTCATAACCGAGGAGGCAACCTGCTACGTGAGGAGAAACGACGAGCAGAGCTTCAGAAGAGCTTGCCCAAGGTCGGCTCCTGGCCCGCTTTAGATCTTCCACGGTGTGTTTAATGCTTGCAGCATTGGATGAAGCGTGACGTTTGGGTTGTTTTTGTTTTCTTAGCTGGAGAAAAGTTTGAAAGTTCAGATCGAGCAGTGGGAGGCAGAGCACGGCTCCGAGTTCCGGGTCGGGGGGCAGCACTTCATGCAGTACGTAGAGGAGCAGTGGAACCTTCACCAAATGGAGAAAGAGAAGGAGAAACTCGAGAGGGTAATTACTGCATGGGAAGAGTGAGGGGAGTGTGTGGAATATTGCATTTACTCCATTTAGCAAACGTTATTTACCAGACTGGCAGCTTGCTGATGCAGGGATTCAAACTCATGACCTTCTGATCAGGTGTGTGTGTGTGTGTGTGTGTGTGTGTGTGTGTGTGTGTGTGTGTGTGTGTGTGTGTGTGTGTGTGTGTGTGTGTGTGTGTGTGTGTGTGTGTGTGTGTGTGTGTGTGTGTGTGTGTGTGTGTGTGTGTGTGTGTGTGTGTGTGTGGTATATAAGGTTTATGAAAAGGGATAGAAAAAGTATCCACACACTTCCTGTATGGAGTATCAGGTTCTGTCATGCTGGAATAATGTTGAGAAGCCTGGCTCGTGTCGTCTCGGGATCCACAGAATCCGAGATCAGCACGCCGATTTCCCCTAACATTGTTTACATGTTCTGCATTATACGTAAAGAAAATGTGATATTTTTAATTCTTGATACAGACGTGCAGTCGTTTTTTTATTTGTAGTTTTTGACGTTTCCTCCTCAAGGTGAACATGTAGTCATTCTGTTTCTATTTTCAGCAAATGAAAAAGAGCAAGCAGACGGAGGAGGACATGCTGTACGGTACCGCACTCAAAACCCCCACCAAAAGAAGACTAGCAGGAACACCGACACCTGGAAAATCTCGCAAGGTGAAGCTTCGTGTGTGTGTGTGTGTGTGTGTGTGTGTGTGTGTGTGTGTGTGTGTGTGTGTGTCTTCACAACAGATCCGAGCTGAACTCTCTCTACATTCTCTCTTTTAGCTGAATTCTACCTCCAGTATCAGCAGCTCTACACCCAACACTACCATGCGCTCCATCTGCCAGTCTCCGTCCCTGAGACCACCTCTGTCCTCCAGCAGGGTGAGACTCGTTCCTTAGCCATACAGTAGTTGATTTCTACATTCAGCAGTTGTCTTGCACTGTAGAACACTGCACCATCTCCTGCTCTGTCTTAGATCGGTTTAGGATTGCGTGCTCCTGCTCGCACTCCCCGCACTCCCCGCGGCCTGGAGAGAAATAAGGAGAACCTCTCTCAGCTGAACGGAGCTCTGCGCACCATGACCTCCAGCCCATACCGGAGCTGCTCCATCAACTCCGTCGCCAGCTCCTACTCCGAATTTGCGGTAATTCCTACGTCATTGCACCGTCTGCAGCACTCGGTCCAGTTACACAGAGAAGCTTAAAGCAAAACGCAGTGCATGAAACTAAACCCAGTCCACATTGAGACCCGACTTGCAGTTATAACAGCCTCCACTCTCCTCTGGGAAGATGTTCTACTAGATCTAAGTGTGTGCTCATTCAGCCTCAAGGATGTTAGTTAAGTGATGGTACTGATGAAGGTGAGGAGGCCTTTTGTGGCAACAGTTTGGAGAAGATCCACATGTAGGGGTTTACTGATGAGCTCAGAAACTGAAGCTGAATGAATGGAGCGTTGAGATATCTTCAGTATTTGTTTAATTCTTGCTAAACTCCTGACCAGTGATTAGTTAGGAAGATTCTAATATGCTACTATTCAGGTCATGAGCCCTTTTTGCCCCAGGGATTTGTTCCCACACACACACACACACACACACACACATCTCAGGGATTTAGCAGTCCAGTTTACATGTCGTCTAACTCTGCATTCTGTTCTAGAGGGATTGTGTCAACATCGAATCCACAACCATCTCCAGGTCTGTATGATCTTCACCCCGGCTTGTATCCTGCATTACAATTTTTTTCTCTTTTTTGCTTCGGAGCGTTTCTCAGACCAGAAATGAAGTTCTCAAAACGACTCGATCAGACCTCCACGTGTCGTCACGTGCCCATCATAAAAGCGATTTCTTGCTCTGAACAAATCACGAACGTTTTGGTTCATTCGTTTAATCGGTCGTGTGTCATTTTCTGCCGTTTCCTACATGTGGATCACAATATATTCCACTGGTTCTCATTTTTAACTCCCACAAACAGTCACTGAATGTGAGACGTTCAACCGGTCGTCGTCTTACGTCTGTGAATGAGGTGCACTAATGAAGGCGAGTGAACCACATCAGATCAACCAATCATCAACCAGTTCTCTAAAACAGGTCAAATTTTATTTAGCGACAGACAGAACGAAACCCAGAATTACACTTTCTGGAGCTGAATGAAGGTCCAGGAAAGGAAGTGTGAAGTACAGAAGAATTTCAGCTTTGTGCATCCTCATGCTACCAGTGTTCAACAACTGAAGGACTTCTGATTGCTATGAGCTGCACCGCTGTTTATTTTCGAGAGCTAAACGAAGGATTTTGACAGAAGTTCAGGCTTTTGCATGAGATTCATAACTATTTAGTGTATAGCTTAAAAAAAAAAACGTCTTGAGTCGATTTATGATTTTAATTTTAATTAGGAACTAATCTGATCCGATAAAAATATTTATGGAGTTTAAAGTTAAACTACAGGTAAGGTGTAGATCACAGATTGATTTCTTAATGATTTGTTTAATCATAAAATAAATTTTTAAAAGTTCAGGCTTTTGCACGAGATCCAAAGGGTGGCGCTGTTTGTACAGTTGTTTTGAGAAATGCATTTCCTGCTTTGCGAATATTCTGAATGATTTTAAGAAACGCTCCGAAGCAACTAAAGAAAAAAAAACTGTAACCACCAACCTCATGTTCCTCTTTTAATATGACTAACGACCACACAGTGTAACACGTCCTTACACGGCACCTACACGTGTGTGTGTGTGTGTGTGGGTGGGTTGGGGCGGACGTGCGAGCGGTCATGGGCTCCTTATTTTTCTGTTTAACTGGACTTTGTGCTTTGCCAGACCTAAAACTCACTGCTGTTCACACACTCGCTCACTGTTCACTGCTCTGAACATTCTCTTACAGCACAGTGTGTGTGTGTGTGTGTGTGTGTGTGTGTGTGTGTGTGTGTGTACATTATATAGTACTTGGAACTACAAGTTGGTATCAGAAAGTTTGGAGACTCGCTCCATTTACAAGAAAGTACTTTATTTATCTACGTTTACACACGATCACCTTCAAAATAGTCTCCTTGCACAGTAACACAGCGCCCCCTGTGTCCTTCTGGAAGCACCTTCTGCACCCCTGTCGATGGTAGTTTCCGGCGAGAACCTCCCATGTGAGAAGAGCTCGTAGCAGGATGCATTGTTGTGGCGCATCCAGGTTTTTCACGCTCCACAGATCTGGTCGCTTTTGCCAAACGTCCTGAAATGGTAGACGTGGTGACGCACGCGGTCCAAACAGCACCAGTTGCACGGCTCCTGTTCTACACAGGACAGTGTCTTTTGGCACACTGACTTCTGAAGGTCGGTGCTCCCTGTGACTGCGCGTGCAGCCTCGTGCTGCCACCTGTTGGCGTGTTACAAAACTAATCTCTAAAAACTTTTTGATACCCCCTCGTATATTCAAAATTGGTGTTATTTATTTCTGATCAAACGATGACTCAAAGATTTGCTCATTTCGATGAACAAGATTCAAAGAGTCGAGTCTCTAAAATGTTCTGATCTTCTCATCTCTAATAAGCACAGGCACTGATTTTAGTGCCCGAGTATCCAAACCGACCAGGTTCGTACTCATGATGATGGTTTGCTTTCTCTTGCAGCGAGAACTCTCACAAGCTTCAAAGTCCAGCTGCAAGGCTGGAGTTCTGAACTCCACGGTCACGCGCTGACTTCTGCGCTCATGGATCCAGGACTCTCACTCCGACCGTTTCTGTAGATGAAGACATTCGAATGAGATTTGCTGAATGTAAAATGACCTGCAAAAGAGATGTGGAAGTGTAAATATGTTTTTACTTTTGTTTTAATGGTTTTCTTTTTTCCTTTCTTTCTTCCATTTAGTGTTTTTTTTTTTTTTTTTTTCCTCTTTCATCTTGACTTTGAACAAATCAGTTCTCTGTGGACCTGGTCATGATCAAGAGTTTTTATAAAAACTGCATTAAACTCCTCTTCTCTTCTTTCTAAACATTCCTTTGGGCTTGTACAGTATTTTATGGTTTTGAAAGCACATTTGTTGTTTTAGGATTCGGATCTGTCTATTTAATGCCGCCCCCCCAAACCCCCCTCCCAGACTAAATACCACACACAAACTTGACCTTCATTCCTCATATGTTTCTTTACTTTTGTACACTAAGGACAACCTGCAAAATAAATGTCTTCATTCGGACCTGATTCTAAAACGTCTTTATTCCATGATTGCATCTAAAATGATCAAACTTACTACAATCCTGTCATTATTTTTTATGTGCAGGATAAATATATTGTATTTTTACTGCAATGTGGAACTGCTGCGAGTACATGCGGTTATCCAGATAAGAAACCATGTAGAAGTTGACGTTCACACCAAATACCAGAATGAAGAAAGTGATCTTTGTGATTGTGACTTTTTGATCCTGGTATAAAATCTGCTTGTATTTGTTGGTGAAAATGTCTGGGTTTTTTTGCGCTCAACAGTAGAAAAGTCTCAATGGTTTGAGGAACATGTCAAAGGAACTTGTCAAGATTCCCAGCTTTCCATTATTTGTAAAAAAGTACTGGAGGAAACAAGTTTGATCCATGAAGGCTTTACCTTACAACATACTGGATTGAATGTATCTGCTGCACAAGGACCTACATGTTATTAGATATGTGCTTTGAATATTGTCCCTGATCAGAGTAAAAAAAAAATATTTTTTGTTGTTGTTTTTCCCCCTTAACATTGTACATTTCACCTTCTTGCCATTCTCTCAGTCCGACTCATGAGGGATCTCCTGGGAATAGTTTTCCAAGAGTTGTTGAGTGCTTGTTGGCTGCTCTTTCTTCACTCCCAAATCACCTCATCTGCATTTAAAAGGAGTGACTGAGGAGGCCAGGTGGTCCGATCCAACACTTGATCACTCCCCTTCTTAGACAAATAGCTCTTATATAACGATGTGTTTGGGGTCATTTTCTTCAAATAAATTGTATAAACCAGATGGACTGGCGTGTGGTGGAAATGCGTGGTTGAAGCTACCATCAGCATCACCAGCAAAGGTAATTTTAATAAAGGTATCCTCTGCAGCAGAGGTAGCTCTTGGTCTTCTTTTCCTAGGCCTGTGCTCATGAGAGCCTGGTTCACCAGAGCGGTTGATGGTTTTGGCAGCTGTATGATTTTTTTTTGTACAGTAGTTACAGGAGCACTAATAGTGATATTGACTATAGATATTGATCTCAGGGAATGTTTTCTTTCCACTGTCTCCTTTTGGCTGTTTATTGTGGATTGAATTCAATATCTAGATGTTATGAGTTATGCAATGTCTATTATTAAAACTGATGCACAAAACTTTCTGTAAAGGTTCACTACTGTTCTAAGTTTCTCCAGTTGTGCATAATAGAAATCGCCAAGTTTCCCTGAAGTCTTAAAGCCTTAGACATGTCTTTGGAATCCTTTCCAGACCGATGCAATTCCAATTACTGTTTCTGTTGAATTTCTTCAGATCTCTGAATGACGTGTTGATTTTTGAGATCTTTTAGCTTCACTTTGTCAGACAGGTAAAGGATTTTTTTTTTTTAGACAGGGCTGGCATGAATCAGGTCTGGGTGTGGCACATGAAATTGAACTCAACTTAAAAAAAATATATATAAATAAATAAAATGTTTACTCATCATTTATTCATCATTTAGTACGAGGTGATTGGGGGCAGATACGTTTATACAGCTTTTTCCCCCCTTAATGAAATAATTTAAAAGCTGCCTTTTCTATTTTAAGGGTTATTTTTGTGTCATTTTAACATTTACTTGATCAGTTAAATGTGACGAATATGCAATAGTTAACTTGGAGCATATGATGTATAAACATTAAATATTTAATGCACGTTGTATGATGAATCATAACTACATCTGTGAGTGATGTTTTGAAATCTTGGATAGAAAAAAGGCAGATTTTGGAGCAGGTTGATAAACAGAACTTTACACTGATCCTGATGATAAATTAAAGTCACAGTTAAGAAGCAAAGCAGCTACAAAATCAAATGTTATTACACTTTATTCAACTCTGCTGCTGCTTGATGTGTGTGATGTACGTTTTTGAAGCCTATAATAACCCTAGTGGAAAAAGAGGAATTTGGAGATCTTGGCCCATAAGAAATAATGTTTATTATTTTTAAATAACAATTTTTTTTTGACACGGATGAAGGTTTTTGCCAACGGAAAGAAGAGATTAATGCTGTAGAGAGAGTGATGGATGAATGGATGAACAGAATTTTATATATATATATATATATATAAAATGTGGTTATTTGATGCCTTTGGTTAAGTAATTTCTAAATAAATTTCTATAA
>NC_139580.1:31676880-31726880 GCF_946808225.1 Silurus aristotelis
CTTTTCGTTTTGTTTATATAAACTACTAAATATAGAGTCCGCTTTTTTTTTTTTGTCTTTTCTTTCCATTTCTTTTTTTCAACATTTCTAACAGTAGCTGAACAAAGTATTTGGACACCTGACTTTTCCAGCCATTTGTATTTCTTCCCCAAAGTGTTACACGAAGTTGGAGACCCACAGCACAGCCCTTCCAGCAGGACAATGCCCCTGTGCACAAACAGAGAGAGATATGAAAATATCTTGGAATGAGCACAAATCTCCACAAGCTCACTCCTAAATCTTAGTTGTTGGTTGTTGTGACAGAAAATGGGGACTAAATGTTTAAAAAAGCAAAACCAATCTTGTGTTCAGGTGTCCACAAGCATTTCTGCAAGAATAATCAAACAGAAGGTCTTCTGAATGGCTGTGAAAAGCGTCTGCATGTGGTGTCTGTCAGCAGGAGTGTTACTAAATCCTGACCTTTTAATGTATAAATTGTACATTTTTCAGTAAATATTCAGGATAAGATAATTGCATCATGATTTTACGTTTATCACTTTCACAAAATAATTGTCCAGCACACAAATGGTATGATATTAATCAGTTTCTAAATAAGCAAAAAATATGGGTTTGAAGCAGAAACGTTCTCACTAGAGCTTTAAGAATCCAGATTATGGTGCGACGTTTCAGAATGTGGACTGCTGTATTTGATATTTTATAGGTCCTGGTGCACAGCTGACATTCTAATCTGATTATTTTGACATATGATCATAGTGATTCTGCTCTGAGTTCATTACCACAAGCTTTTATACGCTTTCTCTCCTTGCACTCTTCATATGCAGACATTTTCACAGCCCTCCTTCAGTCTCAGATTCACACAGGAGCAAAAACGCGAGAACATTTTCACAGATTCACAGAGACGCACACAGCTCTCTTCACAGACGTCACCTGCAATCTATTCACAGCAGTGTTTGTGTTTTATAATATTCCAACTTGCAGCTCAGTGTTCCAGCAAAAGCGTTCAATCTGGCCTTCTTTTATAATTGAGATTGTTTTTCCGATTTTCAGTTCGATGGTCTTCAGGTATGACTCCCAAAATCTGGTATTATTATTATTATTATTATTATTATTATTATTATTATTATTATTATGTATATTATACCTAATGAATGTATCCAGACTGAAGATCCACCATATAGAACACAAGCAAAGAAAAGAAGAAGAAGATGATGATGATGATGATGATGATGATGGTGATCAGGAATGTCTAATTTCTCAGTCATGTTCTCATCACTGACTCCCTCTGTCTCATCCATGTTAACCCCAGACTTCTCACTGCCTTCTGCCTGCTCATTGTGAGCTTCAGAATCTGGTCTGTGGTGTGTGAGAGCAAGAAACAGGTTGATGGGCTGAAAACAGCACAATGAGAAGAACAAATAGACACCAAATAGATTAAAACTAAAGTAACAATTCTGGTGTAATGTAGTAAAAATGTAATGAGTAAAAGTCGATACCAGAAAAATCTACTTAAGTATAGTAACATATTTGTACGTCGTTACTTTCACCTTTGGGGCAAAAGTATTTAGTCATTTGTGGTTCTTCCCCATGCTGTTCCTCCAACCACAGTGTTATACTGTACATGGGTTGGAGTGGAAGATCTTCTGCTGTAGAGCTCTGACCCTCAACACTACTGAACACCTTTCGGGATGAGTGTGAACACTGACTTCACCCCAGGGCTTCTCGTCCTAAAAAAACTTTAATAATGTAAGTGACTGAGCACAAATCACTCTTAAATCTAGTGGAACATCTGTCCAGAAGAGTGGAGGTGGTTATAACAGGGAACGGGGATTAAAGGTAGAATGTAATGTTCAAAAAGCAAAAATCTTATTGTCTTACTGTAGAAACTTTGGTTAATGGTTTGTGTCCACACTGTCTTGAGGTGGATGTAAAAGAGAGAACAGCATTTTCTTTGTTTCCTTGGTTTCTTTTTAAGCTCATCAAACTCTAAACTAAATGACCGTTAAACAGCTGTTGCTTGTAATAATACAGTAAAACATATTGTGCTGGATTACAGAGTAACACACTCAGAGGTAAAAACACTTTCTGCCCTCTTCTGCATACATCAGCTCATGAATATTCATTATTGGCTAGTATACCTGTGATAGAATCTAAATAGTGATAGATAGATAAAGAGATAGATAGAAAGAGACAGAGATGAACAGACAGAAGTCTAAGTTGTTGTCTCTGTGCTGCAGCAGCAGTTTCTCTTCTCACACGTTTCTCCCTAGAACTCGATCTCATTTAATCAGTGATGTCTGGTGAAAAACTCTGATTTTCAGCAACACAAGAAACCCTGACCATCCAAAATAACAATTTCAGCCAATTCCAGTTAGATATATAGTTACAGTTATAGTTACAATCCATGTACTCCTTTGATATATTTGCATAAAAATATCAAATGTGTGTTGCAGACTGCTCTAGATCTGTTACGCATATCTTTTAAAACCTCTGTATTCCTCTCCCTTTATACATATAGGAGAAATGGAAGTTTTATTGTCATGCTAATAATTGAGATCCATAAGTGAACAAAATTTCTATGACATGAAATACACTTTAGAGCAGTTCAATTTTTTTTTATTAATACAATCACTATATTGCATTAAGTGGTGAATATTCCAATTGTGCGATCTCAGCTGTCCCACATTCGGTTTGGATTTTAACCACGACAAGGCACCTGGGATTTGTGGACCATCTAAACACGCTGAACAAATAGTGACCTCTCGCAGCCCATTATCTCCAGTAACTTAAAACTCATTTGTGCAAACACATCAGCAGTACAGAGAGACTGTGAGTTCAGTCACTAACTGAGCTCAAGTTACCAAAACACCTTTTAAAAAAAGAATTTTTCTCTTTGTGTTTGTGAAAAGACTGTAAAATGATTATGTGCTTCTCCGGAAGCAGCGTTGGAGAAACATGCCTTTACAGTGTGAATCATAAATGTTCTATTATTATAATTATTATTTTCGTGACCTTTATTTGACCTTGTGCATGTAAATATCAACAAGAAAATGTGTCCGATTATTGAGTTTCTCAGTTTTCTGTTTTTCATTTAGAGAATAGTGCAGGCGAAGGAAGAAATATGGGTTTACTGGACATTTTTGGCAGCTAAAGGACACGCTTGTCAAATAAACAGTGTGATTTGTCAGCGCTCTATTGGTTATATAGATGTCAAACTAGTAACAAAGTAAAAACCACGAGAAATCTAGATGTAATATGATGAAATGTTCCAGCTTCTCTCTCCCTCTCGAGCTCTATCTACCTGGTTTTTTTCTCAAATCAACTTTTGTTTGTACACACACACACACACACACACACACACACACACACACACACACACACACACACACATTTTATCCCCATACATACTTGTAAATATTACACTATACAGTACATAATAAAGGTTTCGGCTGGTAATACCACCATAATTTGTACTGTGTAAAATGTAAATAAAGACAAAATGCAATGATTTGCAAATTTCATAAATCCATAAAACACACACAAAAAAAACATATCAAATGTTTAAATTGAGAATAAATACCATTTTGAGGCAAAAATGAGGTCAATTTGAATTTGGCTGCATCACGTTTAAAACAGTTTGGGACGGGGCCATGTGTAGCATCACGTCTTCTGTCTGTATACATCTGGTAACTGAGGAGAGCAGTTGCTGAAGTCTTGGGAGAGGAATGTTGTCCCATAATTGTCTGATCCAGGATTCTAGTTGCTCAACAGTTTTGGGTTTCCTTTATTGTGTTTTCAGGTTCATGATGTTTGATGCATGAATGTTTTTTTAGATGGTGAAAGGTCTAGACTGCAGGCAGCCCAGTTCAGTTTTATGGATGGGAGAATTTGTTGCTCTAAAACCTCTATATAGCGTTCAGCATTAATGAAGCCTGGAAATCTGAATGCTGCCCGTTCCACAGGTGCTAATGCACTCCTATAACCATTAGGGATGTGACTTTTTGAGTGCTGATAACATGTGGGATGATCCCTCTCCTCTTTAGTCTGGAGGACCTGGTGTCTGTGCACTTTGCTGCAGTACACATTAAATGAGTTTTGGCCCTGAGAGGGTGGCGGCGTTTCTGGATCTCGTTCACACATGCCTTCTTCTTTGCATGGTAGAGATTTTGTGGATGACATGGAAAATCTTTACTTCTGAGAGCCTCTCTAAGATACACTATTTATACCCAATCATCTTTCTAACCCGTTGTCAATACCTGTTGCAAAATGTTTCTCCAACTGTTAATAAACACTTAATATTTCCAGACTTTTGTTGCCCCGTCCCAACTTATTTAAGACGCGCTGCAGCCATAACATTTAACATTACTTTCTTTAAAATCGTTCCCAGTTTAAAATTTCCCCAGTTTAAACATTTGTTGGTTTTTTATGTTCTGTTGTAAATAAAATATGGGTTTATGAGATTTTCAAATCATTACATTCTGGTTTTATTTAAATTGTACACAGTGTCCCAACTTTTCTTTAATTGGGATTGTAGAAATTTTATTCACACACTTGTCACTTGATACCACTTTCCTTCTTGTAGTATAACCTGGGCATTTAAATGGTATTCTTTCTTAATCCCACAGGAAGATTAACTCTCTAACCTATTGTTCATTCTCTCTCCAGGCAGTGGGACCATGTCCTCCTCACATAGCCGGGACATCTCTGACTACCATGTCAGCGGTAAGAGAAAAAGAACCCGAGAGGTATTTATGTGTTTAGTGATTTATTGAGTGTCTAATAGAGGATATGTATGTGTGGGTGTTTCAGTCATCCGTGACCCTCCAGTCTGGGAGGTCGGTGTGTACCTGTTGGGCTTTCTGGTTCTGCTTGGTATAGTTGGAGTAAATCTGTGGAAGCTCTGGAGGTCTGGCTCTTTCCCCGCTCCCTCGCCGTATCCCAACTTCAATTACCGTTACCTGCAGGAGAAATATGGCACCTCGTACTCTGAAGTCAGGCAGAAGGTAACAGGCTTCATTTATTTCATGTGCTCAATAATTCCGCCTGTAAAAACCTGCCATGAATCTTTCTCTTGTTTATGAAAAACCTGCGATCTACTTTGTTAGTGCGTCGCAGCTTCAAACCACAGAAGAGCGTCTACGGCGAGCCGTAAGCCCAGCCTGCAGCTGGCCGACACGCCTGACGGCTTCCGCGAACTCGGCCCTCTGGAGCTGATGAGCCGGGACCTCGAGATGAAACGCTCCGCCTCGGTCGACTCGCTGTGCTCCATCTCATCCATCGCCCAAACGTTCGGCCATGACGTCACCGTGGGTCAGCTGGAGGTGACGCTGGAGCTTGAGGCACGGGCCTCGCTATTACATGTCACCCTGCATCAGGCCAAAGACCTGCTGGAGAAGGAGGAGGAGAATTTCCCTGGTTGCTACGTCACTGTCATGCTCCTACCTGACGAGATCAACGTGGGCGTCACACAGGTGAGGAAAGTCGTTTGTGCAGTCTTACCATTTATTTTCTTTTACCTGCTCAGGAAAATGTGTGAAAGTGTACATTTTCTTGTGAAACCCCGGTATTAATAAATCATTCATGCCTTAATCAGTACAGATCCCGGATATTATCATGGTTCCGGAGGCACTGCATTTCCTCCTGCTGTGAACGCAATGAGCTCCAAATGTAGTTAACCTGTGATACACACAACCACCGTAAATCCTCCAAAATCTGCAGACACGCTCGGATCATCAGTCATTCATGTCTCATGTGTGGGTTCTTAAAGAGCATCAGTAGCATTATATTAGAGCCAAATGATTAGGATTATGATTCAGTCTAAACGTTCGCTCTCTCTCTCGAAGCCAGCAATGTCAGAGAAGGAAAGAAAGAAAGACGGAAAGAGAAAGAGTGCTGACATCAGGGCTCAGCAGGGTTCTGAAGCATAAGGGCTGTTGTGTTGTTCTTCTCCTATTTTCTTCTTCTTTTTCATTGCACATAAATATGGTTAAAAATGTGTCAGTGTGTTAGAGAAGTCTGAACGGAGGCTAGCAGTTCGGAGCTACAACACCATGGGTTACTGATCAGAAGGTTAGGTGTACAAGCACATGTATCTCCAAGCTGCCACTCTTGGGGCCCTTGAGCAAGGCCCTTAACCCTCTGTGCTCCAGGGATGTTGTATCATGGCCGACCCCAGCCTCCTAATGTCGCTGGGATACGTGAAGAAAGAATTTAACTCTGCTGTAAAGTACATGTGACAACTAAAATGGCTCTTTATGGCCAATTGCAGCTCAGATTTATCTTCATGTTTTAACATTCAACTGCAATCAACCATCTTCTGCACTGATTTGCCTCTGAGTGAAGAAGACGTAGTAGGACATCAGGATGAATCAGGCAGGTCTGGAAAGAAGAAAAGGACTGGATCACTGATGCCTCAGGAGCATGTATAGCATCAGAGAGAGAGAGAGAGAGAGAGAGAGAGAGAGAGAGAGAGGGAGGGAGGGAGACCCTTACCAGATCTGTGGGGTCAAGTTTTTGGTCTCCTCTGTCCACCTCTGGTCATCTCACATGAATAGTTCTCTTTCTCCCAAAATTAGTTTTTGCACTACATCCTACATGATTTGCTTAAACAGTATTAATTCACCTGCTTTTCAGGTTCAGCATTACGGACGTCTTCAATCACTGCCTGTATTTCCAAACACTTTCCCCCTCAGAGCTTTTAATCACATTTAAAGAGTCCTGACTGCAGTGATATCAGCTGAGCAGCTCATTAGACTTACAGACGTGCCTCTTATTGGAGATCGTTCTCTGACTTCAGCTTTTCTCAGCAGCGATGTCGTTCGAAAGTAGCTGAGAACAGCGCTGATGCTTTTCCCACTGCAGACACAAACAAATGCACTCCGTTTAGCTCCGACTAAATACATGTGGTTTGGAAATACTCACTGTGTAAAGGTGTTTTTATTAACATCATCCTGGTGCTCTTCCTTTAGCAAGTGGAAAATTCTTAAACATAATGAATTTATTTTTATTTTTATATTTATTTCAATTATATTTTTTATTCCAAGATTATAATGATCCAAAAATAAAGAGTGTTAAGCATATTTTTATCCATTGCCCTAATAATTTCATTTAAACTTTCATTTCTGTGAAAGAAGTCAAATGACCTGAAAATCTAAAGCCTGAAATAATAAATAAGATGAATAATATTATATTTGGTTTATTGATCAATTAAAAATCAGTAAAAAGGAAATCAGTAGTTGCATTTGACTGATAATATATTACAATACAAGATTAATGCAGATACAGTTCAAAGAAAAAGTATGACATCATTGCCAAAAAAAAAGAAGATTTTCATGTAAGTTCATTTGAATTTAAACGCTTTCATTTAAAGCTTGACATTTTCATTTTAATTTTTAAAAAGTCGAGAAATTATCTGTCTGGACAAAAGTTTGTGGACACCTGAACATTAGATTGTGTTATTTGAACATCCCATTCCATATTTAGTACGTATTTCTGTTGACCTTAAACCTGCCACTCTTCTGGAGAGATGTTCATTCAGCCACAAGAGCATTAGTAAAGTCAGGTACTGATCTAGGTGAGAAGGTGAGGAGGCCTGAGGTGCAGTTGGTGTTTACATTTATCCCAAAGGTGTTCCATAAGGTTGAGGTCAGAGCTGTATAGCTGGAGATCTTCCACTCCAACCCATGTAAAACATATCTTCATGGAGCTGTTTTTGTACACATGGGCATTTTCATGCTGGAACAGGTTTGGGTCTCCTAGTCCAAGTGAAGATAAATTTAATGTTGCATCCAAAGATGCATCCAAAGATTGTATTTTAACATAACATCATCTTCTTTTAGCTTCTCCCATTAGGGGGCGCCACAGCGGATCTCCATACCCCCCTGTCCTCTACATCTGCCTCTTTTACACCAACTACCTGCATGTCTTCCCTCACCACATCCTTAAACCTCCTCCTTGTTCTTCCTCTTTTCCTCCTTCCTAGTGGCTCCATCCTCAGCATTCTCCTACTGATATACCCCATGTCCCTCCTCTGCACATGTCCAAACCATCTCAATCTCACCTCCCTCACCTTGTCTCCAAAACGTCCTACATGCGCTCTCCCTCTAATAAACTCATTTCTAATCCTGTCCATCGTCGTCACTCCCAATAAACATCTCAACATCTTCAGCTCTGCTACCTCCAGCTCCACCTCCTGTCTTTTACTCAATGCCACTGTCTCTAAACCATACAACATCCTCCACCTTCTCCACCTCTTCTCCCTGCAACCGCATCACTCCACTGCCCTCCCTCTCATTCACACACATGTACTCTGTCTTTCTCCTACTGACTTTCATTCCTCTTCTCTCCAGCGTGTACCTCCACCTCTCCAGGCTCTTCTCCACCTGCTCACTACTCTCACCACAAATCACAATATCATCTGCAAACATCATAGTCCACGGAGACTCCTGTCTGACCTCGTCCTTCAACCTGTCCATCACCACTGCAAACAAAAAAGGGCTCAGAGCCGATCCTTGATGCAGATAACATGACTTGTTAAAAATGAGCTTTTATGCTGTTTAAGGTATAATGAAAATATGGAAATGAAGCAATCCTACAGTGTTGGATAAAAGCCTTTTTTATCTGAATACAATTTTGAACAGTAAATACTTTTGGAGAAGTCAAATTTCAGACAGTTTTCTATTTTATGTAGCAGCTTGCTCACAGCTAAACCCTGTGTTCTCTCCTGCAGATTCAGAGCAATGCCTTCACCGTGTTGTTTGATGAACGTTTCTCCATTCCACTGGAAGCAGCAGCCGTGGATGAGTATAGCCTGCGTTTCTCAGCGTTTGGAGTAGATTTGGATGAGAGGAACATCAGCGCGGGGCAGGCTGAACTCAAACTCTCAGATCTGGACCTGTCCATGAGGCCTTTTAATGCTTGGCTGTACCTCCAGGACATTAATAAGGTGTCGACACACGGGAGACCCCTGAACACTAATCAATATCATACTTCATTAGATGAAATCTGAGCTTTGTAGCAGGAGTCATTCAGATAGCCTTCAAATCCACATGGAATCCACATTTGATTTCATAACAACAACTCCAGAAAAATATCTCTTTAGCCGAGTTAAGATATTAGATATTTAGTGATTTATCTTTTTCAAATCGAACGTCATGTTGAAATCCAACTCTGGTGCTTCAGATCATCTCACAAGTCGACTGTATTTGTATAGCGCTTTTATATCTCGCATATTGCGAGTTGTGATTTTTGGAGTGAATTGTTTTTCTGCAGGCTGTGGATGCTGTTGGAGAAATCCTGCTTTCACTCAGTTACCTACCCACAGCAGAGCGCCTCACGGTGGTGGTGGCAAAAGCCAAGAACCTGGTCTGGACTAACGGCAAAACCACTGCAGGTCAGCGTGGTATTCTTCTTCTTCCTCATTTTACTGACATGCTTCCTGTACGCTGCTTCTAACCTGACGCGTAATTGAACAGATCCCTTTGTGAAAGTGTACCTCCTCCAAGACGGCAGGAAGATCAGCAAGAAGAAAACCTCCATTAAGAGAGATGATACAAACCCCATCTTCAACGAGGCCATGATCTTCTCAGTGCCTGCTGTTGTGCTTCAGGTAACGCGATCCGATTTAATTAATGTTAATACAAATATGAATCGTTTGTTCAGATGCTCTGCAGTTATGTGGATATATAAATAATTGGGGATCTGCTTATTGAAAATGTAAAATTTTAACATTTATTTCTGATCAAAGGAACAAAATGATTTTAATGTATATGTATATCTATAATTTTTCCCAACTGTTTGCCTGCATTATCCCTACAGGACCTCTCTCTCCGAGTCACGGTGGCTGAAAACACAGAAGATGGGCGTGGTGAAAACGTAGGTCATGTGATCATCGGGCCCGAGGCAAGTGGCATGGGTATCACTCACTGGAACCAGATGCTGGCGACGCTGCGCAAACCGGTCTCCATGTGGCACCCGCTGCGGAGGACCTAACTCGATCCGAGTTCTGCTCTCCTGGTCCCGCCTGCATGGTGCCTACTGTCTCTGTGACCCAACTGTAAAGACTTCAGAAAAAAAAAGGGGGGCAAGAGGTCTTTGTTATTCAGGAAAAAATCATCATCTTTTTTAAAAGCAGTTGCACAGACAGAGCCGTGGAGCAGAAATGTCGAACGAAAGACTGAAACTCTGCCTGTCTCTGCTTTAATTCCCAGGTCCTTTTATCCAGGTTAAATCTCTCTTCATTTGTAGCAGTTCGAACAGGGCGGCTGACCTGAACATCATTTATTCCGTTGTGTTCGGAAAAGTGCAGCCACATTCTAATACCTACAAATTATTATTAATATTATTATTATTATTATTATTATTATTATTATTATTATTATTCAGTGTTGTGTGGTTTTCTATTTTGATGCTCAGTACAAAGCAATAGAACACACCTGTGTGTATGGTGGAAAAGACCTTTAACCATTTCTTTGCCAGAGAGCAGGAAAAAAACCACATTCTCGTTGAAGTATTGAAGTTTTCACGTTCTTCCTGTGCCCTCCGTTTGCCTGCACTTTGCACTGCAAATCCATTCCAAGCATCCCTCGTTGGAAGTGTTCATGCTGTTTCTTTTTTATGCATTCGAATTTGTAAAAAAAAAAAAAGAAAAAAAAAATAAAAAAAAAAAAAAGAAAGAAAGAAAGAAAAAACAAGACTAAATATTGTTAGGACCGTAAGGAGTTCGGCAATAACAATTTCTTTTGTTCAGCAGAAGACATTCAGATAAAAGCAAACCACGATAAAAACCCATCCCCAGATTCTGCTAAATATTCCTCACCTGCAGGCGAGAGAAAGAGAAAGGATTCAACTAACCAGGTTCAATTTATTATTATTTTTAAATGTAGCTTTAAGGTAACTATCTCAGTGCAGCGTTTGAGGTCTCATGATTAACTCCATTGTACACATCCTGTGCCAAATCAACCACTAGAGAAGCAATATTTTATTTAGGCTTGAGTCTATATATATATATATATATTATGTTTGTGATCAATGAAAATAAAAAAAATAAATAAAAAAAAAAAAACATCATTTTGCAGTGCATGAAAGTGTAATAAATATGGTATAATAATGTCCAAATATACAACTGTTTAAAGATAGAAATGGCTCGACTTGTTTTTCTTGACTTTTAAAAATAACGTAAAAAACAGCAAAGAGGTGTGTATACATTATATATATATGTGTGTGTGTGTGTGTGTGTGTGTGTGTGTGTGTGTGTGTGTGTGTGTGTGTGTGTGTGTTTTGCGGGGGGGGGGGGTAGGGGTTGTGAATATAAAATTCATAAACTATGATTCAAATATAAAAGTTATTTCAAGCTAATTGTTTTAATGTCACCAGGATTTCCTTCTGAATTCAAAAATGTATTTCCTCATATTTGTGTATGATTTAATATATATATATATTATTAAAATGATTTAATATGTATCACATTTTCTGTCCACACTTTGTTAAGCACATTGATGACATTAGACACTGCAGAGGAATTAGATATATCTATAGAGAGCAGGTGAGTGTCTTCACCTCATCTGGATTTGTGCTTAACGGCTGTTTAAAGTTAAACATCACCCATGTTGCTTGAAGCTGTCGCTTTAACCAATCAGATTGTGATTTGGCCACACTGAGGTCCTCTAACAAGCGTCACTGTTCAGAGCTCACAACCGGCATCTGTAGCAAACTGCACAGATTTAAAGCTATTCGTGTGGATTTAATGGCTGTGTTTTCATTCTGCAACGACTGACAGGAGAAAAGTGTCTCGGATTCACTTACAAGCACGTTTACAATACAGACTTTTTAAGAAAAGCTGGACGTCGTTAGGAAAAGTCACCCAAACAGTTCAAAACAGTTACTAAGGATTTTAAACTCTTTATACTTTTGTGTTTTCTTTCCTGTAGAATTTACACAAAATACACACAATTTGCCTTCATTTGAAATCACCAAGAAAACCGTAATGCAGTGTACAGAAACGCAGGAACCCCGAGGTGAAGTGTTGAGGTTAACGACGCTCCTGCTGGAGATGATGTATGTGGAGGTGCGGCTGCGGCTACAGTGAAAGAAGACGTGTTGAACTGTGATCATTGGGTTTCTTGCTTTAGTGATGACGTTTATTCTGACTGTATGAATTCCTGTGTGTGATGCAGCTCTGATCTACTGCACTTCTCTATAACACTGATGCTTTCTGTAGACGTGCCATTTTAATGATTGGATTAAGAGGTGGATTGCATCAGGTGGGACATCACTGAAGGTCTAGGACTCATACATTACATTGTGTCAACAGTGCAGAGTAATGGTGTGTTAGAGAAGTGAAGAGAAGAGTGCAGGCAGGGTGGAGTGGGTGGAGAAGAGTGCTAGCAGGAGTGATTTGTGGTAGAAGAGTATCTGTGAGAGTGAAGAAAAGAGTGCAGGCAGGGTGGAGTGGGTGGAGAAGAGTGATAGCAGGAGTGATTTGTGGTAGAAGAGTATCTGTGAGAGTGAAGAAAAGAGTGCAGGCAGGGTGGAGTGGGTGGAGAAAAGTGATAGCAGGAGTGATTTGTGGTAGAAGAGTATCTGTGAGAGTGAAAGGGAAAGTTTATAGGACTGTGGTGAGACCTGAGATGTTGTATGGATTAGAGACAGTGGCATTGAGTAAAAGACAGGAGGTGGAGCTGGTGGTAGCAGAGCTGAAGATGTTGAGATGTTCATTGGGAGTGACGACGATGGAGGTTTATAAACGAGTTTATTAGAGGGACAGCGCATGTAGGACGTTTTGGAGACACGGTGAGGGAGGTGAGATTGAGATGGTTTGGACATGTGCAGAGGAGGAACATGGGGTATATCAGTAGGAGAATGCTGAGGATCGAGACACCAGGAAGGAGGAAAAGAGGAAGATCAAAGAGGAGGTTTATGGATGTGAAGTAGTTGGTTTGAAAGAGGCAGATGTAGAGGACAGGTTGGTATGGAGACGGATGATCTGCTGTGGCGACCCCTTAATGGGAGAAGCCGAAAGAAGAAGAAGAAAATGGGGTACAAGATATAAACACAGTATTTCCAACATTAGCCAAGATAAAACACAGTGTATATACATATGCACATACAGCCTAAAGATTCATCAGGTTACTAAGCACCTCAAGAACTATAAGGATGAGTTTGGACTGTAATAATTTCATGTCTGCCAAAATGGCTCAGGATCGCAACAAAAATGAACAGTTCTGCAATCAACCACCGATCACCAAACAGTAAACCACAACAGTGATGGAACTGTAATAAATGGATATTTGATGTGACCCAGATCAGGAAGCAGTTCCTTTTTGGTTCTTCTCAAGGTTTCTTATGCATATCAGCTCAGGGAGTTTTTCCCTCACCACAGTCTCCACTGGCATCAGGGACAAACTTATAGGCACTAAAATTATACATTGAATTTTTATAGCCCATTTACCTCTGGAAAGCTGCTTTGGGAAAATATATATTGTTAAATGTGCTACACAAATAAAACTGAATGGAATTGAATTGAATATAACAATGAATTTACTCAGATCAGTTAGAGAAATAGACTGACTTTAAAACATTTTAACCATAAGCACAGGAATTTGTTTCGCTAGTCTGCCACTGCCAAGCAGCATTATGATGGATGTGATTAAGATTATGATAAGTAGAGTAGAGTAAAGATGTTTACTCAGCAGAACTTGGAGCCAAATAACTTTTCTACACTCAAGTCTTCAAACCATTCAAGACTGAAACAAAAGAATACATCAAATTATATTTTACAAGAACAAATGGATCCTCAAGGATTTTACTTAGTATGTCATAAATGTGTGCGTTACAGTATTCTGTCATAAATATGTTCACTATTGATCATGTAGGACTTTTGTATAACATTTAACATGAAATCAGTTGAAACTTCTGTAGTGTTGTTTTTCTAATTGCATTAATGCCAGGATCATTATTTCTATTAGGTGGAAATCAAGAATAGTCTCCCTTCAGGTTTTCATTGTGGGCACGGCTTAGTGAGATATATTAAGAGTGTATTCCTCAGCATTAGTGTGTTTTAAGGTAAATGATCTGGTGTCTATCAAATGCCATAAATGTAAATATAAAAACATATTCAGTAAATATACTGTAAAACCCTGTAGACTCATATTATATCTGCAGGGTTTATTTATTACAGCATGAAACAAGAACAAGGTTGTTGGTATTTTTTGGAATACTTTTCACTTCTTTTAAAATTGTGCCTTGTCTATACTGATTGCAGGACATCCACTTCAACAGAAAGTAGTAACTTATACAGAATAGAATCTGTTTGGAGTCTTTTTGTGATAGATAAATGTCTGGGTTTTGAGAAAATCTTTCGTAGCTCTTTCCAGAATGTTGTTTTCTCTGAAATGCTTCTTCCAAGACCCTGTAAAAGTTGATGGGATTGAGGGAATGGATGTACACTAATTAAATTGCTCTTTTGGAGCTTTGTCAGTAAGCAGCAGCAGTACACGTTCCATAGCCAATGTAATTTCCTGAATTGAAACACAGGACTTCAATTAGCTTTTGGAAAATGTGTACATAGAAGTAAACTTTTTTAAAAATGATTACTCATTATGCTTAAAAATCTGCTTTACGCTTTATATATATATATATATATATATATATATATATATATATATATATATATATATAGAGAGAGAGAGAGAGAGAGAGAGAGAGAGAGAGAGAGAGAGCGAGAGAGAGAGAGAGAGAGAGAGAGAGAGAGAGAGAGAGAGATTGCCACACTTATATATTGTTAATATCTTGGGCAGTGCAATAATAATAATTAGTCACATGTGCAATAACTTTTATAACTATTACTGTAGTCTGACTCTTGAAGTGAAGAAGCTTTTATTTTTTTTTATAATTCTACTTTTTTTATTGTTCAACAGTCCAAACTTCAAAGTACATCAACACGGCATTCAGTAATCATCTTTGCTATTACACATTCAGCCACTAGTCACTATCAGTGGA
Organism: Silurus aristotelis; assembly: GCF_946808225.1. NCBI lineage: Eukaryota > Metazoa > Chordata > Actinopteri > Siluriformes > Siluridae > Silurus > Silurus aristotelis. The sequence continues at coordinate 31,691,875 of NC_139580.1, forward strand.
ATACAATTATGATTAATTACATTTACAATTATAAGCACATGGAAATTAATCAGTCCCACTTGTATTCAAACCATTTTTATATGTTGCCAGAAATGATCCCACGTTTTCTTCACGCCTCCCTCACTATGCAGTCTCCCCAACATGCTCTCGTACAAAGCAATTTCAATGATCCCATCAATCCAATCTTTCAAGTCTGGTGTTTTAGGGCATTTCCAATTGTGTAAAATCATCCTGGCAGCTGTAATACAACCAATCTAAACTAGAGTAAACACACTCTTTGTTATGTTGGGTACCACTGATTTATCTCTCAGAAGGCATAGTCGTGGTTCCACAGGTATGTTGGCTCCCATCCACTCTTGCATTACTCCCAGAATTTTACACCAAAATGGGTGAACTAAGGAACATTCCCGAATCATATGCAAATAAGTACCCTCTTCTTCCTTACATTTCCAGCACAGATTATTTCCAGCTATACCCATTCTGTAAAGCCTGGATGGTGTATGATATTATCTATGTACTACTTTGTAATGAATGAATCTCCCCCTATGTTCTTACCCACATTAGACATGATGTACAGCCAATCGTTTTCATCGATATCTATCCTCAAGTCCTTTTGCCAAATAGTCCTCAGGTTCTCACAGGTATCTGCATTTACATTAAGCATTGATTTGTAACACATAGAAGCCGTCTGAACTACCTGCGGCAACTAAAGATAGGTATAAACAGGGTTATCACTCGTATTAGATTTGCTCTTGACACAGTGTCTAATCTGCAGATATTTCCAAAAATTTCCTTGACCCCCAATATTATATTTTCCCACCAATTCAGAGTATGACATAAAAACTCCATTTTCATACAGATCACCAATTACAGTTACCCCTTTAAGATGCCATTGTTCCCAAAACACACTGGCTTTACCTATGCAAATTGCAGGATTCCTCCATAGTGATGCATATGACTGTCTATAATGTGATGTCTTGCACAGTTTATGAATTTTGTTCCAAACATGTCTTGAGTGCATTGTCACTGGATTTGAGTCCCATTTAGCTCCAGAGCATTGTAAAAGAACGTTAATGGGATGAAATGGTGAGGCCAGTTTCTGTTCTATCTTGATCCAGTCCAACTCAAAATCTGTCTTGTCCCAATGCTCAGCCAGCTTGGCCATTTCAAAAGAAAGAGTATACAATCTCACATCAGGTAATTCAAGACCCCCTTGTCCCTTGGGGAAGTCAATTTACTCATTTTAATCCTCTGTCTTTTTCCATCCCATAAAAAGAAGATGGGGTCTGGAATGTTTACAGGTATCATCATGGATATATAATTGAACTGTGGAGCAATAACCATCTTGACAACATTGACTTTACCGCAGAGAGAGAGAGTTTCAGCTGTTCCCACTGGTCTACATTTGTGCTTTATCTTTGACAGCAGCGGCTCATAATTCGACATCATTATATCCTCCAAGTTCTGTGTTAGTTTAACCCCATGGTATATCATACCTTTTGGAATCCATTTAAAACCGAATTGGGTCACTGTATGGGAGTGACAGGTTCTAGATATTGGCATAGCCTCAGATTTTTCCCAGTTTATTTTGTATCCTGACACTCTTGAATATAATTGTATAACACATTAATTGAGGTAGAGATTTGAGAGGATCACGAGATAACAACAAAATATCACCCGCATATAACATCAACTTGTGCTCCGTCCCCTCTCCCACCCCCCCTTACTCCCATAATGTTTGGGTCTGCCCTGATCATAATGGCCAGAGGTTCCAAAACCATCGTGAATAACAACGGGGACAGTGGGCATCCCTGACGAGTGCCTCTTGAAATTGTAAAAAAATGAGGAAGTCACACCATTTGTCATCACTGCTGCTCTAGGATTCTTATATAATAAACTAACCCAGGACCTATATATACGACGAAACCAAAATTAGACAGGGCTGCAGGCAAAAAGCCCCATTCCACCCTGTCGAAAGCCTTTTTGGCATCCAAGGATATAGCTGCGATCGGGGTGTTCTCAGAAGAATTTAGCCACATCAGATGAATTAGCCTTCTCATATTATCGGCTGATGACCTTCCCTTAATGAAGCCCACTTGGTCTTTATAGAATATACTTGGAAGAACCTTCTCTAACCATGACGCCAAAATTCTCGCCAACACCTTACAGTCCACATTGAAAAGACTCACTGGCCTGAAATCAGCCGGATCAGTTAAATCCCTATCTTTCTTAGATATCAGTGTTATCAATGCCTCCATGAAAGTACCAGGTAATTCTCCAGTCTCAAACGCCTCTATATAGACTTCTTTTAGAAATGGAGCCACTATATCAACATACTTCCTATAATATTCAGCTGGAAACCCGTCTGCCCCTGGCGATTTACCAGATTTCATAGAGGTGTTTGCAGCTTTGACCTCCTCTTCTGTAATTGGACAGTCTAGAGACTCAGATTGCAATGTATCTAACTTAGGTAGCTCTATATTTAAAAAAAAACTGTTCCAGTTCTTCTCCATCTAGAACACCTGAAGATGTATATAAATGTTCATAAAACTTATGAAAGAACTTCTTTCGTCAATGATACCATAGTATCTCCTTTCTTAATTGCCGGAATAACGTTAGCAGCATTTTGTTGTTTTAATTGTCTGGACAGGAGTTGCCCGCTTTTTCACCGCTCTCATAAAACCTGGTCCGCAGCCTAAATAGTGCATATTCAGCTTTTCTATGATATATATCGTGTAGCTAAAATTTATATCTACAAATATCCTGATATAAATCATTAGAGTAGTGTCTAGCCAGCTAGTTCTTAACCAAGTCTCGTTCCTCCTTCTTCTTTCTAGCTGCCCGTGCAATCAGTTTCCCTTTAATATATGCCTTTAAGGCCTTCCATACGAATGCCAACCTATCAGTGCTTTCCACATTCAATTAAAAAAAGGAGGTCAGATCATCAGCCAACAATTTGCTAAACTCCTCGTCTTGTAGGTAGTATTCAGTATTCAATCTCCTTCTCCCCTTTCTACCCGCTTCTGTATTTAGAGCTGTATCCAGTTCCACAGCTGCATGGTCTGAGAATACTGGTGCTCCAATCTTACAATTTACTACCTGATCAGTGATAGAATTTGAAAGTAAGAAGAAATCTATCCTAGAGTGAGATTTATGGGAATGAAAATAGAAAGTATATTCTCTTTCTGTTGGATTGGACAGAGGACAAATATCAATCAACACAATATCCTCTGTTAGCATATGAAGGGCAGCCCTTTCCCTTGGCATAGAAGATCCCTGATATTTACTATCATCCAAAACCCTATCCATAACCTGATTAAAGACCCCAACCATAATTATTTGCCCCTCTTTTTCACCAAGAATCTTGTTTACTTTATGAACAAAACCTGGATCTGCCTTATTGGGGGCATATACATTGCATAATATCACTTTTACTCCATTAATGAGGGTTTCTATACATATAATCCTCCCCATATCGTATTTAGTTTCTGTTACATTACGAAATTCAGGCTCTTATTTATTAGTATCATTAACCCATTTTGTTTGCTCGTAAATGATAAATAAAAGACATGCCCCACCCAGTCTTGTTTAAATTTGAGCGCTTCGTTATCTGTTACATGACTTTCTTGCACAAATGCAACATCTACCTGTTTATCTTTGAGATATACGACAGAACCTTTTTACTTTTAATTGGACTTCCACACCCGTTAATATTCCATGTTATAAACCTGATGTGACTACCGATGCACGATATAAATTAATCACACGTTTCCGTGCGTGTAACCAGATATGTTGGATGACTGCCCCATGTTGGGGAATGGTATACTAAACCGTGATGTACATTCACTCAAACTCAACAAACGACAGGTGAACATTTTAAACACCAAAACTTCCTTCAGCAAAACGCTATTGCTCCCCAGACAGTAACAAATTATCAAACCCCCTACCCAAAGCTTAACAACAAACAAAATAAAAAGAAGAGATAACAAAAAAAGAACGGCCATACCAAACAACGAGGACTGTCCTAGTACAAACAACCCGAGATTGCGGTCTGTGAGGTGCCGAATCAGCTATCCAGCCCTGCCTTGGCTGTCAAAACTGTTTAGAGACAGCACAGCTATCCGGCTCACCCGCCCACCCACCGCACCTGACCCACCCACCACACCTGACCCACCGCAACCACCCACCGCACCTGACACACCGCACCTGACCCACCGCACCCACCCACCTGACATCCCTCCCATTCGGTCATTCCCTTTTCTCTGGCCACTTGTAATACCTTCTCCCTGGCTAATGAACATAGAAACTTGATCAAGACAATTCTCGGTGGCTGATCTGTACTGGGCCTGGAAGCGGGAGCGCGATGTGCCCGCTCAATTTCGAACTCTCCATCCGGATCGATACCCAGTCCTTCCGATAATATTTTATACACGCACTTGACCATTCCACCTGCCTCCAGCCCTTCTTTCAGACCGATCATCCTCACGCTGTTTTCTAGATCTTCAATTCGGTTCCACATAACTTCCACAAGTTTATCATGCCGCTCACCATCACCGACGAGCTTCGAGGTGACGTCTTCCATATCAGAGATGCGGCACTCCGCTTCGTCCAGCCTTTCTCGGATTGCATGAACCTAGTTTTTGAGGTCAGTAACAACCTCTTTGATTGACGACACATCCGTCGCTACTCCTTGCAAAGTAGAGCTCATTTTGCTTATTTCGGATAATAGGTTTTCCATCTTTGAACCTTGTTTAATCGGCTGGGGTGATGGCGACTCGTGTGCTGGCGAAGTCTGCCTGGTTGAAATGCGGCTTGTTGTTGCTCCCTTAAAATATTTAGATGTGGACGTCGACATTTGCGGTCCATACCACTTTTTCTTTATTTACAAGTGTTTAATCATCAGGGACACCAACTTTGAGAAATACACGTGGAGTAAATACGCTCGAATAAATTTTAAATATGGGTGGGCCTAGGGAGCTACACAACTATGCTGCTATCTTCCTCTGCGGTCCCACGTGACTCTCAAGAAGCTTTTATTGTCATTTCAACCATATATATCTGACACAGTGCACAGTGAAATGAAACAACGTTCCTCCAGAACCCTGATGCTCCATTAAACAACAATCTCAGAACAGAAAACACAGGGTTAAGGACTCTGTAAACAGTTTATGGTAATGAAGTGATGTAATGTGAGTGGTGCTGAAGTCAAGGGTGTGCGAAGTGAGTATGAGTGTGTGTTGAGCCCAGGTTGTACAGATTAGACACACAATTGTGTGTGTGTGTGTGTGTGTGTGTGTGTGTGTGTGTGTGTGTGTGTGTGTGTGTGTGTGTGTGTGTGAGTTCAGTTAAGTTCAGTTAAGTTCAGATGTTTGTTAAGAAGCCTGATGGATTGAGGAAAGAAACTGTCACACAGTCTGGATGTGGCGGCCCGAATGCTTTGGAACAACTTTCCTGATGGCAGGAGGGTGAAGAGTGTGTGTAAAGGGTGTGTGGGGGTGTGTGTGTGTGTGTGTGTGTGTGTGTGTGTGTGTGTGTGAGGGGTGTGTGCAGGGTGTGTGGGGGTGTGTTTGTGTGAGGGGTGTGTGTGGTCGTCCACATTGCTGTTAGCTTTGCGGATGCAGCGTGTGGTGTAAATGTCCATGATAGAGGGGAGAGAGACTCCGATGATCTTCTCAGTGGTCCTCACTATCCTCTGTAGGGTCTTGTGATCCGAGACGGTGCAGTTCCCAAACCAGGCAGTGATGCAGCTGCTCAGGATGCTCTCAATAGTCCCTCTGTAGAACATGGTCAGGATGGGGGGAGGGAGGTGGGTTTTCCTGTCTTCTCAGAAAGTAGAGACGCTGCTGGGCTTTCTTGGTGATTTAATTCTGTCATGTTTTCACTGCTGTAACAAATTTCACATCACTTAATATAAAACTTAACATGTATATTTTTTCTGTTCATCAATTTTCTTTTACTTGAATATTTACTTGAATATTTTACTGTGAGCAACAACAAACACTTTCCCTAATTGATCAATGATTCTGATTTACTATTTTTGTTCCTTGTCTGTTGCCTAGATTTGGATGATTAGACCACATTTTAAGTGTAATCAATGCAAAATAAGGCTTTAATAACACCACATGGGTCTTACTACAGATCAGCTGGTGAATTATGTGCTTTGTGTTCCTATGATGTATTCTGGTGTGACTGTTTACGCATGCGCAATACTGATTCGTGCCCCCTGCCCCAGTCTTTCCACGCATGCGCATACAAGGACGGAACGCGGCGAGAGTAGGGACAAAGTTTAATTTCTCTTTTCGCAAATTTTAGGAAAATGAGTGGAAATTTATTCTGAAATGTAGCGTTTTTATTTTTATTTTCATTTCAATTTGATTGTATCGGGACCAGGTGAAATACGGACTGCGTGTCATGTCGGTCTTCACTGTCCAATAGGATGGCAGTGGGCGGGGCAATGGGCGGGGCTAGCCGAACTTCAGGAACAAAAACAGTGGAAGATCTGCAGCTCTGTTTTTCATAACTCCTGCTTGGGTTTGAGTTTATTGAAGATTAATCTTTTTTTGCAATATGGCGGAAAACAGGGACAAAGCCACGGATCAGATGAAAATGTGGAAAGAAAATAGAGGATCTCAGGTTTGCTTTTAGTCTAAAGCGAGGCTCAGCATTGTGCTAGCTGCGCTACTGTAATCGAGGCAAAGGTCACACCATGCAGATTTACTGTAAATCATTTATATACTGTCATTTATATCTTTTTAATTTTTAATATTAGATATTAAATTAGAATCAGTCACACCTTGTGCACATGGCGATTACAATGGGATCAGCCAGTATGCATTGCGGCTATTACTCTGTGTGTGCGATTATAATACTAATATAAAATGGTTTTTTTTGGGACTTGTTTGTAATTTTTGGAAAATTGCACGCTTAAATACAAGAAGGTGAAAAGTTTTAGACTTGGGCTTCAGTCTAAAGTCCTTAAAACTGTATTGGACTCGCCTGTTTAAATGCGAGCACGGGATTGGTTGGCTGTTATCAGAAAGGCAGCCAATCAGAGAGCAGGGTCACGTGACGGGGTCGGTGGTTATGTAACCAGAGTCTGTTTGTGTTTACTGATGTCTGTAAGTGCTCTACTGATAACACGATATTGCTGTAATCATGCTGTTTAGTGCAGACCTGATCATCAGAGAAGCAGTAATGTTCCTCTCTCAGGTCTACAGGGTTTCTATGAAGATCCTCAGCAAATCTTCGTAGAAAGAAAACGACTTTGGTACGAATAGATCAGCATTAACACTGTGGTTCTGTAAAACGAGGACAGAATCCACATTCGGAAAGTCTCAATCCGGATCGACAAGTTTGATGACGTCGTTCTGTCGTTTTCTTGAGTCTGTGACATGGCTTAAGGGAGGTTCACACTACACCTTCCTAAACACCGACTTGCATTTAAACACACGGTTTTTGAAAAATCGATGCTTTCAATAGTTTCATTCTGTCGATCCGGATTTATCGATCTCGATATAAACAGCCATAGTGCTGAAGGTGTGGCACTACACTTCTCTTCCCACTGACTTACATTAAACACACACAAGTGTGTACGAAGCACTGAGCAGCAGAACCTCATAGCACAAGAACAGGGTTTTATTTCCCCTGAACCAGTTCACCTCATGAATTCTTCATCTCCTACTGGTAACCAGTTTAAGTGCAGTGTATGTAGACCATTCAAGGTCAATCTGTAAACATCTTTAGAATACATCAGGGCTTCAGCCGAAACTTGTACACAAGGTGCCTCGTGATTTTGAAGCGTGATAAGATGTAGTGAGTATAAAGTTTACAGTGACTCGAGTTTGACTATTGGGTTCCATTCTCAGCGAGCCGACACGTTGACCACAGGAGGCGGCATCCCCATAGGCGATAAACTGAATGTCCAGACGGCCGGACCCCGAGGGCCACTGCTGGTGCAGGATGTCGTCTTCACTGACGAGATGGCTCACTTTGACCGCGAGCGCATCCCTGAAAGGGTGGTTCATGCCAAAGGAGCAGGTCTGTGCTTCCACTTAACACTCATCCGAGTTGGTCCATTTTACTGGTGTGGGTGCAGTAGGACTGACCACCTCTCCACAGCGTTTCACAAACAGATCGGTGTTTATTACAATCACGTCCAAGACTTGTAGAAAAGTGGAAAGAACAGGAAAACTGTGTGAAGGTGCACCTTTTATTGAGCCGGAATAATCTAATTTATGAGGAATGATTGATTTTTGAAGCCTAATTCATGGTTTGATACATTTTTATTACGCTTGTAGGATTGAATTGGAAAAATAATGTTCACACTGTTACATTTACTGGTTTATTTACACTCAGTTACGTTTAAGACTCTTATCAATCAACTTAATAAGTAGAACAGTTAAGTAGATCATATCTTTAATAAATTACATATTAAATATAAAACACACACACACACACACACTGTAATGCTGTAATACCCAAATGGGGTCTAAGATGTAAAATCGTGTTTATTGCCCAATTTAATAAATATAGTGATTTGATTTATTTTTTATAAAATATTATTTGATATATTATTTAACCAGACATTTGATTTAAAATTGTTTTAAAAACGTAAACTGTTCAAATGTTGATGATCACAAATGTCAAATAATAATAATTAATTTTTTTCAATTTTATGTTTTGCATTTCTTTGAGGTATGAACCGAGCCGTGGGTTTTGCGTTACACCCCAGAAAGAAGGAAAAAAAGCAGCCCCTTATAACTTCCTAGCAATAAAACCATAAAAAAGTTTCTCATGGACGGTTAATAGACAGAAAAGAGAGATTACAGTAATCAGTGGCTGATCAGAGAAACATGGGCCGTGTTGGTGCAGTGGGGGTTGAGTTTGTTCTGATTGGATTGTTCTCTCTGTACAGGTGCATTTGGCTATTTTGAGGTGACTCATGACATCACACGCTACTGCAAGGCCAAGGTGTTCGAGTACGTGGGCAAGACGACTCCCATTGCTGTGAGATTCTCTACTGTAGGTGAGATGCACTTCTTCTCTCCTCCGTTTAGAAATAGCTCACATTTAGCACCAGACTAAGGAATAAGGGAGATGTGCAGATCTGCAGTAACTACAGGGGAATAAAGTTGATCAGTCACACCATGAAGTTCTGGGAAAGAGTAGTGGAAGCCAGGCTGAGAGAAGAGGTGACCATCTGTGAGCAACAGTATGGGTGCATGTCGAGGAAGAGCACCACAGACGCATTATTTGCTTTGAGGATGTTTATGGAGAAGTATAGAGAAGGACAGAAGGAGCTGCATTGCGTACGACAGGGTGGAGAGAGGAGTTGTGGTATTGTATGAGGAAGTCTGGTGTGTCAGAGAAGTATGTGAGGGTGATGCAGGGCATGTATGAGGACCCATAAACTCCTTTCTTCTCTGTGCAAAACACAAACACAGAACTGGAGCAGCAGAATCATTTCCCCCTCCACATTATTCCCTCATGTGTGTCTAGCTGGAGAGTCCGGTTCGGCTGATACAGTTCGAGACCCTCGAGGTTTTGCAGTGAAATTCTACACCGACGAGGGCAACTGGGACCTGACTGGCAATAACACACCCATCTTCTTCATCAGGGATGCACTTCTGGTGAGAGAGAGAGAGAGAGAGAGAGAGAGAGAGAGAGAGAGAGAGAGATGGACAGAGTTTCTGTCGTATTTTCATTATACTTGCTTTGGTCTTTATATTAAAAATATCTTATAAAAGTGAAAACACCTTCTTATAGGACAATAATATAGAAATAAAACGTGCAGTTTGTGTATCAGTACAGATTTACAGTCTTTTAAAAAATAACTTACATACATTATTGTCTAAGTACCAACTAAAGTAAGTACACCCTCAGTGATCACGACTGTCATGAGTTAAATCGTGATTAATCGCAGCTTATATTTTTTTTCTGTTCCAAATGTACCTTAAATGTACCTTTTTCAGTTTTTAATGCTGTAATTAACAAAAATCGCACAACTGTATGTTTATTATTAGTGAAACCGAACTCAACATGGAGCATGAAGATTAAATATTCCTGTAACCGTTTTCAAGTAAATACGGCGTTTTAAATGACGTAAATCATCAGGACACCGAACTGAACATTTGCTACGTTTCCACACGGACGGTTTTAATCGCCGGATGTGTTCATCATGGCGGATTTTGTTGCCGAGTCGAGACATAGTAAAACTAATGCTTAGTGATTGCTAATAATTTCTCGGTGGAGAAAGAAAAGACGTTGTGAATAAATGTGTGTTGCGTCGAAGGTTTTATTTTCACCTCTTTTATATTTATGTTTTGAATAAAAATGATCAAAAACAAATGAGCGCGGTGTTAATCGCAGGTTCATTTAATTAGTGCGGCTAAAAGTAATTTAATTTAATTGTTAGTGTGTGTGTGTGTGTGTGTGTGTGTGTGTGTGTGTGTGTGTGTGTGTGTGTGTGTGTGTGTGTGTGTGCGCAGTTTCCATCCTTTATCCACTCTCAGAAGCGGAATCCTCAGACTCACCTGAAGGACCCTGACATGGTGTGGGATTTCTGGAGTCTGCGTCCTGAGTCACTGCATCAGGTTTCAGATTCAGTTTTCTTTACTTTACCTGGTTATATAATATATATCCAAAAGTATGTGGACACCTAATAATTACTCCCATATGTGCTTGTTGAAGATACCATTTAAAATGTAAATCCTCTGTACCCATATAATAATCTGTGATTTTATTTAAAAAAATGTTTGTCCATTCAGCTATGATTGCTTTAGTGAGATTAAGTTTTGACAAACAAGTATGCAACACTCTGTTGAAGAAATATGACCAAAACAACACTGTGAGGGGAATAGAGGTCGACCGATAGTGGATTTCACCCCTGGATTGTATTTGCCGATAACCGATTAATGGAAAAAAATAATCCATACAAAATAGTACTAAAATTAAGTAATAAAAAACTACTCAAAATGAAAATATGTTTAAGTAAATTAATATGAATATATGAATAATATTAATAAATATTCAGGAAAATAAAATGTGCATTTAAACTGAAACAAATAAGTAACTTCAAATAAACAGCACGTGACTTCAGTGATTCGCCTCTAGAGGACGCTTTTTACTGTTTAACGCAACCCAGAAAAAACATCTGTATAGATGCATTGTATCATCCTTTTGTAAAGAATAATAAATGTTCTCCTGGCCAGAATGGTGATCTCACACCTGAGCAGTTGAGGGTTAAGAGCCTTGTTTAAGGGCCCAGAAGTAGCAGCTGGCAGTGCTGGAATCTAAAACCCACAACCTTCCAATCATGCCCTTATCTTAACCACTGGTCTGTTCCACACATAAAGCAGACCACACAAATTTAGACAGAAAACTGTGTCTGCATCCACACAGCATTATAGTGCCACCACCACCATGCTTCTCTGTAGGAGTAGTTTTCCTCAGACTTTGTACTCAAACAGAAATTGTTTGTCATCTTTGTGTTTTTCTTACCATATCTCTAAAAATGGGTTTTTTAGATTAAAAATATTCTTAATCTGTGACTAGAGAATGTAATATTTTATTATTATTTTTCTTGCAGGTGTCTTTCCTCTTTAGCGATCGTGGATTACCGAATGGATATCGCCATATGAATGGCTACGGATCCCACACCTTCAAACTGATCAACGCTGAAGGAAACCCTGTGTATTGCAAGTTCCATTACAAGGTGTGTAGTTTCTTTTGTATATCGATGACTTTGGTGTGTGTGTGTGTGTGTGTGTGTGTGTGTGTGTGTGTGTGTGTGACAACCTCTCTTCCTGTCAGACTGATCAGGGCATTAAGAATCTGACTGTGGAGGAAGCAGAACGTTTAGCCTCCTCTGATCCGGACTACTCCATCCGTGACCTGTACAACGCTATCTCCAATGGCAACTTCCCATCCTGGACCTTCTACATCCAGGTCATGACCTTTGAGCAGGCGGAGAAGTACCCATGGAACCCATTCGACCTGACCAAGGTGCTCTGACTTTCTCTCAGCTATTAGCTTCATTATAATTAATGTTGTGATGTTTTTTGATGCCAATAACTTGATCTTTTTAGTAATCGTGGTGTTTTTTTTATCTCTCAGGTTTGGTCCCATAAGGACTACCCCCTGATTCCAGTTGGACGCTTTGTGCTGAATAAAAACCCTGTGAACTATTTCGCTGAGGTGGAGCAGCTGGCGTTTGACCCCAGTAACATGCCGCCTGGTATAGAGCCCAGTCCTGACAAGATGCTGCAGGTACAGCCTCACACACACACACACACACACACACACACACACACACACACACACACACACACACTCAAAGTCTCAAATCAAGCACCTAAATTCGCTGTGACTCACACATCGCCAATTAACACCATCTGTGTGGAAACCTAGCAAAAGTACTTACACACACACACACACACACACACACACACACACACACACACACACACACACACACATATGTAACAAGGCTTAAAGCCTCAACTGTGGTCATTTCTGATCTGTGCAAAGAAAAGCAGTATATATTTGATGGGGAAAAATTGGCACAAGTGCATAAAAACCACCAGTTTCATAACGGATGGAGGCCTGATTCCGCTGAAAGCCACCATGGAATGTTCGCACACTAACATACAGTGGGGCAAAAAAGTATTTAGTCAGCCATCAATTGTGCAAGTTCTTCCTCTTAAAAAGATATGGGAGGCCTGTCATTTTCATCATTCTTTAAAAATCAATGTGATTTTGCGGATTTTTTTATTTTTTTTTTTCCTCATTTTGTCTCTTGTAGTTGAAGTGTACCAATGATGAAAATGACAGGCCTCTCTCATCTTTTTAAGCAGGAGAACCTGCACAATTGATGGCTGACTAAATACTTTTTTGCCCCACTGTATATTAGAGGTCTGGTCATGGACACCAGCGGTTCAGAGGGTAAAGTCCTCAAGCTTTGTCTGATCTGTGAGCATATAATATAAAATATGCAAAACTAGACTAATAGAAACTGTTGGACTCACAAATCCTATGGTCAAGTGTCCAGAAACTCTAACTTACATAATCACAAACACCTGTTCTGGTACTGTACACCCTGTCCTACAGAAATCATTTTGAGGCATATACAGACTCTGTTTTCTCTGCTTTTAAAACTTAATTCATGCTTTTATTTATTTTTATGTTCAGTTTAAATATATACAAAGTAAACTGATGATCCATGAATGAGGGGAAAAAGCTGGAACATCATTCCTAAAGTAATGAACAAAACACTGTATTGTACAATATCATTAAATTAAGTTGATTGGACATGATTTGGAAAGGCACACGCCCGTCTTTAGAAGGTCCCACAGTTCAGTGAACACTAGTCAGAGCACAAATTGAGCCATGAAGTCTAAGGAATTGTCTGTAGACCTCGAGACCGGATTGGATGGAGGCACAGATCTGAAGGTCCAGAAACATTATCAATTCACTTCTCACAAACAAGCTTTGCCATGCTGGTGGTCTGAAACATGATGTTCTGCGCAGGGTCGTCTCTTCTCTTACCCTGATACCCACCGCCATCGGCTCGGAGCCAACTACCTCCAGCTGCCCGTTAATTGCCCTTATCGTGCCCGCGTGGCCAACTACCAGAGAGATGGGCCCATGTGCATGACTGACAACCAGGGTGAGAAACTCGAACACACTTCACAACTCTCAGTTCAAAACCACTCATCAGAACTGATCATGTTTTTTTGTCTTTACAGGCGGAGCCCCGAACTACTACCCCAACAGCTTCAGTGCCCCAGACTGTCAGCAATGCTTTATGGAGTCTAAGTTCAGGGTCTCTCCTGACGTTGCACGCTACAACAGCTCGGATGAGGACAATGTGACCCAGGTATGGAGTGGTCATGGGATATAATGGAAATGTCGGCGTGGGATTAAACTCTGTGTTCTCTAATGATCTTCTCTTCTCCTGTAGGTTCGCACTTTTTTCACCAAGGTCTTGAATGAGGCTGAACGAGAGCGTCTGTGCCAGAACATGGCAGGACACCTGAAAGGAGCTCAGCTGTTCATCCAGGAGCGCATGGTAAAGTCTTTTTATTTATTTCCAGATATAAAGTGTAATAGTATAATATTCATTCATCATTATTATATATCAGTTTTACCAACCTGTAGATATTTTACACTGCTGCTGCTACTGCACTGTGTTTCATTGCCTTGTACTGTAACATGTGCAATGAAAAAGGTGAATCTAATCAAATCCAATCTAAAATTTCAGTAATGCTTCAAAGCTCTGTGTGTCTTTTCCTCTTTTTACCTCTACAGCTCCAGTGTCTGATGGCCGTGCACCAGGATTACGGCTCTCGTGTTCAGGCGCTCCTTAACAAGTACAATGCAGAGGGCAGAAAGGTAAAACGTTATCGTAGCTACACATCAACACCATGCCGTTACACCACTACCTCCAGAAAAACCCTTCTGTTGTCGTGATTATAGTTTTCGTGTGTTTGTAGAACTCTGTCCACGTGTATACGAAGGGAGGTTCTGACGTGGCTGCATCCTCCAAGATGTGACGTGTGGAAATTCCGTATCGGACCAAAGCTGCAGCACACGCCTGACAAGAGCACTTGTTCTTTTTCTCCTATAATTTCATTGTTCAGGAAGTTCATGAAGTGTTCAGTGTGAACGCTAAACCTCTTCTATCAGATCGTTCACAAGAAGATAAAAAAGCATTAATGTGCAGTACTTCAATTCTTGTTTTTTTTTTTGTTTCTGTCTCATTGTTAATGTTGAGAAACGATATGACTTGGGGACATGAGAGAGCTCATAACATTTCATAACATTTAGACGTCCTTATACAGAGTGATTCTTATACCTGAGCAGTTCTGGGGTTCGGGTTCAGGAGTGGAAGCTTGTTTAAACTCATTACCTTCACATCCAAATTCCTAAACCACTAATCTTCCACCTCCCCATAATCAGTGTGCAGCTCCCCTTCAGTGTGCAGGATGGACACTGATTTGATTTGAAAATGATGAAACCGAGCCTTTTGTATTTCCGCACTTGTTTCATGATGCAAGAAATCTTTTTTTTTCACGTGATTTTTCTAGCGTTCATTCTTTGTAATTGTTACACCATCATGATCAGCGTCAGCATGAAATCAGCCTTGAATGTTTTGAAAGCTCTGCCTTTAGTCATGTTGTATTAAATACATCAGTACCACTTGCTAATATGATTTGAGTAGTATTTGGGTTGAATGATCAAAATTGCTGTGTCTTAGTTCGTCTGTTTCTCAAAGCATCAGAAACGTTCTCTCGCTTGAACACCGTGTGAATAACCGTGATAGTGCGTCTGTTTAAATATTACATTGTTAATCACTAATAGTCTAATAACTTCACAGTGAGAAGCAGCACACCCTAGAGGTATGTGTAGGTAATGCTGTTTGACATTTGCAACAAATGAAAGATTTTATAATTTTTTTTATAGGCACTTTGATATATTCGATGATGAAACGATTGCGTTTTAGATCAGAAAGTTGCGATCAGAATGCGATTTTGCCTTACTGAAGTCAAACTACAATCCGATGTCTTTTTTTACGGCTCGTGTTGGAAAAAGTTTCTGTTCTGATCGTCTAAATTGTTTTGTTTGTCCCGTATCCCGTTATTCATAATAGAAATCCTGTAGAAGTGTTGCTCTGTGTGCTCTGAAACTAAATTCAATAAAATCCTAATGATTTGCTATACATGATTATTTGATTTGACTTCTTGCTTCTTGATTATGCTTCAAATTTTTTTTTTTGTGCAAATAGTTGTTGCGTTTCATCAAGTAAGAAATTATTCAGAAGTCCTAAAGTAGGTCATACAGTGGCTTGTTTTATTTAAAACACTGTGGTCAGTGTGTGTAGAAAAGGACACGCCCTCTAACCTAAACCATACATGATCAAGCCTGAAGGACCTCAAACAGGCGTGATCCTGAACAAGATGCAGAGCACAACGGTTCCACTGAACGTTCCTCTGGGTGACGTTCAAGAGTTCTTACTAGGTCAAGAAAATACGATCATATAACCCCAATCTTATCGTCCCTACATTGGCTTCCTATTAAGTTTCGAATAGACTACAAACTACTGCTACTCACTTATAAAGCACTAAATGGTTTGGCTCCCATGTATCTATCCAGTCTCTTAACACGCTACAATCCGTCACGCTCCCTGAGATCTCAAAACTCTGGGCTTCTAGTAGTTCCTAGAATAGCAAAGTCCACTAAAGGTGGTAGAGCATTTTCACATTTAGCTCCTAAACTCTGGAATAGTCTTCCTGACAGTGTTCGGGGTTCAGACACACTCTCCCAGTTTAAGTGTAGATTAAAAACATATCTTTTTAGCAAAGCCTACACATAACACACATCACGCACATCACATCACAACCTTGTGCTCCAGAACATCTGATCACATGCACATTATCAACTTGTGCTGTTAATATCATGAACAGCAGCTACGCTAATTCCTCTCCACTGCTTCTCTTTCTCTCCCCATCCCGAGGCATCCTGAGGTTTGGCCAGCTCCAGTCACGTCCCACCTCGTGAAGATTATGGACCTATGGATGATCATGGAGAAGTAGATGCCGAGTGTTTAAAGGCCCTGGCATGGAGAAGCTGATGCTGGATCTATGATGATCACAAATTGTTCTGTATTGTTGAAAGATTTATGACCAAACTCTTGATGTCACCCATATGAGGATGGGTTCCCCTTTGAGTCTGGTTCCTCTCAAGGTTTCTTCCTCATATCATCTAAGGGAGTTTTTCCTTGCCACTGTCGCCACGGCTGCTCATCAGGGACAAACGCACACCATTCACCTTCACTGTTGTTTTCTGTAAAGCTGCTTTGAGACAATGTCTGTTGTGAAAAGCGCTATACAAATAAACTTGACTTGACTTGACTCGTGACGGAAGAGGAGCAGGGACAGTTGTGGTTTCCATTCCGGAGCATCCACCTGATTATGCAGCGTGGTCCGTTGTCAGTTTGTACTATGGAAACCCGCTGTGTCTGGGTCTGATGGCTTTGATTTTCTCTATGAAGGTCAGTTGAATTTAACTGGGGGTTTAGATGGTGATCTTTCACTAGGTGAATAATACATTTATTTTAAATGTAAGAATGTTTTGTAATTAAGATTCTCTTAGTCCATAGCTGGATTTCTGTAAAGCTCCTTTAATATTGATTTAATATATTGTATAGCACTATAGAACAAATTACAGGACCGAAATATAAACTGTATAAAGAATATACATTTCAACATAAGAAACTCTTATATGGTCCATAAACATGCAGACTGAAGGCGAATCGTTAGGCTGATGAAAGCAATGACCTGTTGGAGAGATACAATTAATTCATATATATTGTGTGTGTGTGTATATATATATATATATATATACTGTATATATGGTGTATGTAAATAAATAAAACATTAGATTTTTTCTATTGAAAACCCAAAGTACTAAATAGTTTTCATTTTTGTTTTTGTTTCAGTCCAGAGATCGTAAGATGGTGGGAGACATGACTGGAGCGAAGATGTACGGCTCCAAGGCGTGTATTCTCAATCTGTTCTCACTTCTTCTTTGCATCATCAGCGTCATCGTAATAATCATAATGATTAAAATGAGTAAAAATACCCTGTAATGCCCAGTACTTGCTACTCAAATTCCCTGTCTGTTGCAAAGAAAACAGATCTGCTAGCAAATGAAATTAGAATAATAAAAAAAAAGTTTTAACAAAAGGAACATAAAATGTTTTTAATGATATTATTGTAAAATGAGAAATAAAACAAAATTTTTGTAAAATGAGAAATTATAACTGTATACGGTTTACATAATTAGATGATCACGGCCTGTTCCTATACACAGTGCAATCAGTATGAAGTACACTGTATTGTTCTTGTGATTTTTTTTTAAGCACTCCATTGAAACATGAAAAGAACCGTCACTAGGTTTACGTATGTAACCCTAGTTCCCTGAGGGAACGAGAGCTGTGTCGAAAATGCTTTAAGAACGCCTCGCATTGTTCATGCTCTAAAAAATCTGCCCAATAGGCAGTCATGACCTCATTGGCGGGCGACCTCACGCAAACCAGAAAGCTACAAAATGGAAGCACGATCGAAGCGACATCAGCACTGCAGGGATGCAGGGAGTATGGCACGTTGACACAGCTCTCGTTCCCTCAGGGAACTAGGGTTCATGCATAACCTAGTGACGTTTCCTTTCAGAAAATTGAGTTGCGTCGAACACGCTTTGGGAACGAGTGTCCAATCACGCCATACTGACCAGTCTCTGCCTAGTGTGTCTGAGCACAACCTGCATGCAAGACAGAGGAGCCAGGAGTGGCTCTGATGTTGAAGTCGTAGAACCTGACAACGGTCAGCGGAGTGGACCAACCTGCAGCATTACAATTGTCCTGGAGGGACACTCCAGCTGACCAAGCCGTGGACGCCGCCATACCCTGGGTGGAATGAGCCTTAACTCCAAAAGAAGTGGGAAGACCAGAGGACTCATAACACAGACAAATGGCATCCACAATCCATCTACTGAGCGTCTCCTCAGGAAAGAATGAGGGCAGAATGCCTGCAAAACGACAGGTCGCGATGGGGCTGCAGGCACCTTAGCCACATACCCCGGTTTGGGGTATAAAATAGCACTGGTCATGCCAGGGGCAAACTCCAGGAGAGATGGGGCCACAGAAAGAGCCTATAGGTCCCCGACCCTCTTAAGGAAGGATATTACCAGGAGAAAATTAGTCTTAACTGCCAGATACTTGAGGGCCTCGTTGGCCATAGGCTCGAAGGGGGGCTCAGATAGAGAGTAAGCATATTAAACCTGAGCCTCTTGAGCGAGCGGTTCAAAGATCGTAGATCTAGGATCAGCCGCATTCCGCCATCCTTCTTCGGAACAACGAAGTGCTGGAGGGGAGGCTGCATTCTGTAGCACTCTTGTGGCAGAGCTAACAGCCTGGCCTCCCCCTCTGCCTGGAAGTCTGATCGGGTAGCTAGCCTCTCGAGGCTGGCTTCTGACCGTTTCAGAACAACCGGGGAGATACCCTGGAGCTGTATTTGCTTCCCAAGCAGGCCCGGGTCCCCTCCGTCCCCTATGGGGACAGAAGGAGCCACCCGGTGGAGGGGGACTGTGCTTTATTGACGAGATAACAGTCTGGCCTCCTGGTGGTGCCGAGGAGGTACAGCCACCGCAAGTGTGAACCGCCCACCCCGAAGCAGGGCGCCTTAATTATCAGGGCCACTGCACTACTGCCAGTTTGTTTGCGGAGTGGACCACCCTCCGGTTGGCTGACCCCTTGGACTTGGACTTGGTCAGCAGCGCGACATGACTCCTTGATATCGTCAGCCCCAGAGTTAAATCCCTCGTCCAGCTCTCGCAGCAGATTGGCCTGGTATGCCTGCAACACACCCATAGTGTGGAGGCAGCCAGTGGCCTGACCTGCTGCTGCATAGGCCCCTGCCTACTAAAGCCGAAGTGGCTCTCTCTAGTGGATTGATCGATCTATCGATCTATCGATCTATCGATCTATCTATCTATCTATCTATCTATCGTGAGGACCAGTTAACAGCTAAAACAGGTAGAAGTAATACCTACTTTTTACTTAAGTACATGTCCGAGCCAAAACTTGTTTACTTTCACTTGAGTAAAAAGGTATTATCAGTACTTCAATTCAATTCATTTCATTTCATTTTTATTTGTATAGCGCTTTTAACAATGAACATTGTCTCAAAGCAGCTTTACACAGATAATGTGGTGATTAAAGGTAAATATGTTCTTTGTAAGTATGTTTGTCCCTGATGAGCAACTGTGGCAAGGAAAAACTGCCTGAGATGGCATAAGGAAGAAACCTTGAGAGGAACCAGACTCAAGAGGAAACCCATCCTCATCTGGGTTGCAACAAATGTCCATTTGAAGCAGATATACAATGCTGCGGGGTTCAGTGATGACGATCAGAAGCAAACAGTATTCCTGAGTCAGTGCAGCAAACCGCCGACACCAACTACAGTCCAATCCATCCTCAAAGCACCCGTTCTACTCCGGAATAACATGGAACCACCCAAGGTGTTGATGAGAGACCGTTCCAAGCTGCACAGAAGTGTGAAGATCCACGGAGGGGAGAGGGGCAGGAACAGTGGTCACTGGAGCCTCAGGAGCATGTTTACCTCGACTGAGAGAGAGAGAGAGAGAGAGAGAGAGAGAGAGAGAGAGAGAGAGAGAGAGAGAGAGAGAGAGTGATGGGAAGAGAAGGATATGGATTATTAAGTGTCCCTATTGTTGCATGAGTGTTAAAGTCACTGTGAAGTTTAGCAAGACTCGCTATGGCAGCATAACTAAAAGGGAGAAGCAGAAGGTAACACAGACATGAGGGATCTCTGAGATAACAGACGACCCACCACACCACCGTCAACAAACCTGAGTGAACGTGTGAATGTGAGGGTACGACAGCATACAAATATACCAGTTCACCAAACACTCTATATCCATGCTCCCTCCAGATCTGCTCCTTTACCTAAGAAAAATCTACTGATAAAAGGCTTGACTAAAAAAAAAAAAGTTTTCAACCTCGACTTGAACACTGAGACTGTGTCTGAGTCCTGAACACTGTTTGGAAGGCTGTTCCATAACTGTGGGGCTTTATAAGAAAAAGAACTGCCCCCTGCTGTAGTCTTCATTATTTGAGGAACCAACAGATAGCCAGCACCTTTTGATTTAAGTAGGCGTGGACGATCATCCTGGTACAGAAGTTCACTCAGATACTGCGGCGTGAGAGCGTTAAGTGCTTTATACGTCAGTAGTAGTATTTTATAATCAGTGTGAGATGTAATTGGGAGCAGTGTAGATGATTAAAACAGGGGTGATGTGGTCATATTTCCTAGATCTAGTGAGGACTCTTGCTGCTGCATTCTGAACTAACTGAAGCTTATTTCTGCACTTACTCCAACACCCAGACAGTAAAGCGTTACAGTAGTCTAATCTAGATGTTACAAAAGCATCAACTAGTTTTTCTGCATCCTGTAACGACATCATATTTCTAATTTTAGCAATATTTCTAAGGTGAAAGAAGGAGATCCTGGTGATATTATTCACATGAGCCTCAAAGGAAAGACTCGGGTCAATAATCACACCAAGGTCTTTGACAGCCGTACATGCTGAAACAGAAACACCATCCAGAGATGTTAGGTAATCGGAAAGTTTACTTCTAGCTGCATGTGGTCCTAGTAAAAGTACTTCTGTCTTATCTGAGTTTAGCAGAAGAAAGTTATCAAGCATCCACTGTCTAATGTCCTTTACACACTTCTCAACATTGTTAAGCTGATCTCTCTCATCTGGCTTTGCTGAAATATACAGCTGTGTGTCATCAGCATAGCAATGGAAGCGAATTCCATGTTTATGAATGATTTCACCAAGAGGCAGCATATATAAAGAGAAAAGCAGTGGGCCTAAGACAGATCCTTGAGGAACACCAAACTTTACCTCATAGAGTGTGGAGAACTCACCATTTACATCAACAAACTGATAGCGATCAGTCAAATAAGACCTGAGCCAAGAGAGAGCTGTTCCCTTTATTCCAACAACGTTCTCAAGTCTAGCAAGTAGTATAGTGTGATCAATGGTGTCAAAAGCTGCACTAAGGTCGAGCAAAACAAGTAAGGAGACAAAACCCTGATCAGGGGCCAATAACAGGTCATTTACCACCTTAACTAGCGCCGTGTCTGTGCTATGATGAGGCCGAAATCCCGACTGATACATTTCAAATATGTTATTCGTAAGTAGGAGTGAGCAGAACTGCTGTGCTACAACCTTTTCTAAAATTTTGGCTATGAAGGAGAGATTTGATATTGGTCTGTAGTTGGACAGCTGACATGGGTCAAGGTCAGGTTTCTTAATTAGGGGGTGGATAACTGCCAGTTTGAAGGATTTTGGTACAAAACCAGTGCTAATGGAAGAGTTTATTATTTTTAAGACAGGTTCAATTACCTCTGGAATGATCTGTTTAAAGAAACTTGTAGGCAAGGGATCGAGAATGCAGGTTGATGATTTTGATGAGGAGATTATTGAAATTAAGTCATTCTCATGAATAGGAGTAAAACTTTGTAGTTAATTGTCTGCTATAATGACACTGCTGTCTACAGGGTTACTTGTAAAATAATTTATTAAAAAAGTACATTGAAATCATTACTACCTATTGATGGTGTGCATGTGAGTCCACCATTTACGTTCTAATTTTCGAGTGGTCTGTTTTAAGGTGCGCGTATGATCATTATACCACTGTGCTCATTTTTTCTCCCTGATCATTTTGGTCTTAAGGGGAGCTCCATCATCTAGAGTGTAACGTAACGTTGTTTCTAGATGTTCAGTGGCCCAGTCGAGCTCTGCGGGGTCTGACAGAGGTCTATCTAATATCGTAATTTCTGGAAGATTATTAATAAAACGCGCTGCTGTAGCTGACGTGAAAGTACGCTTAACACGATAACGTGGTGAAGTAGTAATGCAATGACTGAGGCAAATTTTAAACGAGATTAGATAATGGTCTCAAATAGCTTCAGACTGTGGAATTATGACTAAGTTTTTTATTTTTAATCCAAATGTTAACAACAAATCGAGAGTGTGTCCACCACTATGAGTGGGTCCTATAACATTCTGATTAATTCCAACTGACTCTAGAATGGACACAACAGCTGCTCTTATGGAGTCTTCCTGATTATCAAAATGAATTTTAAAGTCACCAACAATTAATGCTTTGTCTAAAGAAGGAGCTAAATTTGTAATGAAATCTGCAAATTCTATGAGAAAATCAGAGTCGGGCCCCTGGGGGTCTATAAATAATAATTAGTGGAATTGTCTGACTGGACCTGCTTTCAGACACTGAATATTTTATGTTGGTGTAAAGAACTTCAAATGTTTTACATTTTTGTTTAGTCTTTTGTGTGACGTTTAGATTATTATTATAAATAGCTGTGACTCCGCCTCCTCTGCCATTTAGACGGGGTTGGTGTATGTAACTATACCCAGGAGGACTCGCTTCATTTAATGCTACATATTCATTCGATTTAATCCACTTTTCTGTCAAACACATTATATTAAACTCCTGGTGGGTAATAATTTTGTTTATAATCAGCGCTTTTGACGTGAGATCTAATATTCAACAATCCTATCTTTAGATCAGAGGTGCTGCTGTGCATTCAGTCGTATTTAATTTAATGTTAATCAGGTTACTTAAACAGACTTTCTGATAATTCCTATATCTTGGTTTTGCTCGGGGGACAGACACAGTCTCAATTTGGTGGATCCTGAGTGACGACTCTGTGCAGCTAGCAGACGGTTGGTTTAGCCTGTCTGTCTGCTCCCTGGCCTTGGCTCTAGACAGTCACTTGTTAACTTGTGCTGTTATGAGACTATTACCTATACTACAAGAAATAAGAGCAGCACCTTTCCGAGTGGAATGGATTCCCGCCCTAACAGGCCCGCCTTGCCCTCAAAAATGCTCCAATTATTAATGAAGCCCACATTATTTTTGGAGCACCACTCGGACATCCAGCAGTTCAGCGACAATAACCTGCTGTAGGCTACATCGCCACGTCGCATTGGGATGGGGCCAGAGCATATTACAGCATCGGACATTGCCTTCGCTAATTTACACACCTCTATAATATTACTCTTAGTAACCTCTGACTGTCGAAGGCGTATATCATTAGCTCCTGTGTGAAAAACTATCTTAGAGAACCTGTGCTTTCCTAAGAATCTAAGCTGACCTGCTATGTCCGGCGCCCTGGCTCCCGGTATACACATGACCTGTGCTGCTGGTGCCCCTAAAGGTCTAGCTAATTTCACGTGCCTCAGAATGGAGTCTCCTAAAACCAGAGCTCTTTCAGGTTTCTCAGCAGGTGCTTCACTGAGGAGAGCAAACCTGTTGGACACGCGAAGTGGAGAGGAATGGTGCTCCTGTGGGCGAGCCTTAGCGTTAGCTTTGGCTTTGCGAGTATGCCGCCAAGTCGTCACCCATTCGCCCCGCTGCTCGGGCTCTAATGCCGGAGTCGGCGGAATGCTAACTCCATCTAGGGCATCCAGACTTTCCCCTGCAGAACCTGGACTGCTGTTGCACTCACTACTTCTCTCTAGACTCTGGATGCGCTCCTCTAATGCTAAGATCTTCTCCGTCAAAGAGCAAACTAGCTTGCACTTCTCACAGATAAAATTATCGCTAACAACGGAGAAAGACTGACTAAACATGTCACACTTCACACACTGAATGAACTGGATGTTCGCCATAGCAGAGAAATTACGTACCTTAATGTGTTTACTGTAGTGTGTGTTCGTAGTTCTGGTGAATATCCTCCACTCACTGCTTTCAAACCCTCAAACAGGGAAAAAAGCGCTCTTCCGAAAGCAAAAATAGTCGAGACGGAGCCAACGGAAAGTGAAGGATGCAGGAGATCAACACGATATTTTGATATTTTAAAGTGATGAAAGCGAGAAAAAACGAACTGTAAAAAAATTTAAATGCAGATACAAACAAAATTCCCGGTGAACAGTTCAACAACAGGAAACAGGAACTGACGTCAGCGTCAATCGAATACCTTCAACTTTTACCCGAGTATTTTAAAACATGAGTATCTGTACTTTTACTTAAGTAATGAATGTGTGTACTTTTGCCACCTCTGGTTCAAACATTCAACGGGCAGTGACAAAACCAATTATAAATACAAAGAAGATTATTGCAGAAAAATATAGGTGCTGCCTAAGTCACATTATATATTAAACTCAAGCAGAAGGAATAATTACATCTGTTCATACACAAAACTGTATTCATTTGAACACTTCACCAGCATACAGTAGTGTTTCTTCTTTAAAATAATTTTGAAAAGTGATTGATTTCCAGTAGATGGCAGCAATGTTCAACTAAACTATAGCCCTTTCTAACATTATCACTGCGAATTAAACTGAGATTTGTACATACATTTTTACATAAAATGTTGCTATTTTAAAAATCCCAGGGAAAAGGAGTGT
The DNA here is from genome assembly GCF_946808225.1 of Silurus aristotelis. Lineage (NCBI taxonomy): Eukaryota > Metazoa > Chordata > Actinopteri > Siluriformes > Siluridae > Silurus > Silurus aristotelis. The sequence goes on from NC_139580.1 coordinate 31,716,898, forward strand.
TGTTTATGGCATGACGGGGCAAATCAAAGGTCATCACGGGCCAATATGGCCTGTTTGGGACATGAATTTGTGAAGCAGAGCAGCTAAACAAGTCTGTAGAAATCTCATCACTCCAGGCTTCTTCCTCCTGGCCGCATGGTGCAGTATAAAATGCAAATGTGTACATTAGGTGTTATAAAGTGCACATATGAAGGGACTTAGTCTATTTGAAATCATATTCACACATTTAGCACAACAAATCACTAATCAGAAAATGAGCATAAATGAAACATGTGCACTCCTGAGACTCTTCTGGGCCAATATTTACTATTTTACATTTGCTACAAGGAACTGTCTGGAGAAAAGCTAGAAATGAGGAAATTTACTTTTATTGTATAGACTGTAAGCAGTAAAGAAAAAAAATATGATAATGGTTCGAATGTTTGAGGTCAAATTTCACATGTCTGCGTTGACAATCTTTTACCCCTCAAGAGTGTGAAGCTCAGCAACATTGAATGGAGCAACACTGTCTCTTCTTTTCGACTCCGCATTTTCGACTCCGCATTTGGAACTCAAAACCCCATGTCCCAGTTTTAGACACACTTGTATTAGCTATTACCAATTAAATACTGTCAAAGTTTAAACTTCAAGTCAAGAGGCTTCTATTGTCATTTCTACTATACACAGTGGTATACAGTACACAGTAAAAACGAGACAACGTTCCTCCAGAACCCTGGTGCTACACTAAACAACATAGAGCTACAACACACAACATAAAGCTACATAAAGTGTATCGAGTGCAACCGAGTGCAAACAGTGCAGACGAAAAACAGTACAGACAGACAGTACAGACAGTGCAGACAGCACAAACAGACAGACAACACAAGACAATAAGTATAACACTAGAGAGCGCCGACCAGTAAACCTACTGTATAATCTGAATATACAGTACTGTGCAAAGAGAACTATAAAAACTATAACTGGGAGTAAATATAAACAAACCCAATGCAGTGCAAAAAACAGCATGTAAACAGTGTAATACATTTAAGTATAAATAATAAATAAAAAAATGATGGTGGAATGGATTGAGATGAGTAATGAGTGTGTATTAAGTTCAGGTTGTACAGTTTGAGTGCAGGGGTGCAGTTGCAGGGAGAAGAAGTGGAGAAGGTGGAGGAGTTCAAGTATCTGGGGTCAACAATGTAAAGTAATGGAAAGTGTGTTAGAGAAGTGAAGAAAAGAGTGCAGGCAGGGTGGAGTGGGTGGAGAAGAGTGACAGGAGTGATTTGTGATAGAAGAGTATCTGTGAGAGTGAAAGGGAAAGTGCATAGGACTGTGCTGAGACCTGAGATGTTGTATGGATTAGAGACAGTGGCATTGAGTAAAAGACAGGAGGTGGAGCTGGAGGTAGCAGAGCTGAAGATGTTGAAGCTTTCGTTTGGAGTGATGAGGATAGACAGGATTAGAAATGAGTTTAATAGAGGGACAGCGCGTGCAGGACATTTTGGAGACAATGTGAGAAAGGCGCGATTGAGATGGTTTGGGCATGTGAAGAGAAGTGACACGGGGTATATCGGAGGAAGTAGAGGATGGAGCTGCCAGGAAGGAGAAAAATAGGAAGACCAAGGAGGAGGTTTATGGATGTGGTGAGGGAAGACATGCAGGCTCCTAATGGGACAAGCAGAAAGAAGAAGAAGACATGGTGTTGAAGTTTAAAAAAAGAAGCCATGTTGTTTCATTATGCCCATGGACTACTTGTTAAGGGGGGAAGAGATAGCTTAGTGGGTAAGGTGTCGTTTTACAGATCAGCAGATCCCCACAATGTTGGGCGTTAAATCCCCGACATCGCCAAGGTCAAATTTTTATTAAAAGGTTTTTTATTTCTTTGTCTTTTTTAAAATACTTGTTTGGACTACTTTTAATGAGTTACATGGTGTTGAAGTATGGGAAAAGAAGCCATGTTGGTTTATTAGGCCCATTGACTGCTTGTTTAAAGGAGAGGAGTTAGCTCAGTGGGTAAGATGTCGGTTTTCCGGTTTGCATGTCCCCACGAGGTTGGGGTTCAAGCCCCGCATCGCCAATTTGGGTTTTTATTTCTCTTGTGAAATCTAATTGTTAGTCTACTTTGTGTCATTAAACTGTAAATCTATTTGTTAATTAAAGACACCTGTTTTAAAAATTGCTTTATTTAATTATCTATTCTTAGAGAATATTTTCTCTATTATATTTATTTCTCTATTCTATTGCTTTATTTATTTATTTCTCTTTTTTGAAAGACTTGTTTTAATGAGTTACATGGTGTTGAAGTGTGGGTAAGAAGCCATGTTGGTTCATTAGGCTTATTGACTGCTTGCACGTCATATCTGATAGCTCAGTGGGTAAGGTGCTGGTTGACCACTCAGCAGATCCCCACAAGGTTGGGGGTTCAATTCTCTCATTGCCAAGTTGGGTTTTTATTTCTATTGTGAAATCTTATTGTTTGTCTACTTTGTGACATTAAACTGTAAATCTATTTGTTAATTAAAGAGACCGTATTAAAAATGGCTATTTTTCTTTGTCTTTTTTTAAAGACTTGTTTGGCCTACTTTTAATATGAGTTACATGGTGTTGAAGTATGGGTAATAAGCCATGTTGGTTCATTAGGCTTATTGACTGCTTGTACAGGTCAGATCTGATAGCTCACTGGGTAAGGTGCTGGTTGACCAATCAGCAGGTCCCCACAAGTTTGGGGGTTCAATTCTCTCATTGCCAAGTTGGGTTTTTATTTCTCTTTTGAAATCTAATAGTTTGTCTACTTTGTGACATTAAACTGTAAATCTATTTGTTAATTAAAGAGACCGTTTTAAAAATTCCTTATTTATTTCTCTTTTTTTGAAAGACTTGTTTGGCCTACTTTTAATATGAGTTACATGGTGTTGATGTATGGGTAAGAAGCCATACTTCATTAGGCTTATTGACTGCTTGCACAGGTCAGATCTGATAGCTCAGTGGGTAAGTTGTTGGTTTACCAATCAGCAGGTCCCTACAAGGTTGCAGGTTCAAACCCTAGGATTGCCAAAGTAAAATATTTTTTTCTCTTTTAAAATCTAATAGTTTATTTACTTTGTGACATTAAACTGTGAATCTATTTGTTAATTAAAGAGACCTGTTTTAAAAATTGCTTTATTTCTTTGTCTTTTTTGAAAAACTTGTTTGGCCTACTTTTAATATGAGTTCCATGGTGATAAAGTAAAGGAAAAGAAGCCATGCTGGTTCTTTAGGCACATTGACTGCTTGCTGACTGGAGAAGAGATAGCTCAGTGTTTAAGGTGTCTGTTTGCCACTTAGAAGTTCCCACAAGGTTGGCGGTTCAAGCCCCGTCATTGCCATAGTAACGTTTTTTTTTCTCTTTTGAAATCTAATAGTTTGTCTACTTTGTGACAGTAATCTGTAAATCTAACACCTGGGCTGAGGCTGAAGGCAGTCAGAGCTTACATGGATGACCTTACAACTTTCACCACGACCAAGGTTTGCACTGTACGGCTATTAAGTTAGCTCCAGGAAAACATTGAGTGGGCTCCCATGAAGATCAAGCCGAGCAAGTCCAGAAGCATCTCCATCATCACGGGGAAGCTGTCAGACCACTGGTTCCACATCGGCAAGGAACCCATCCCAACTGTCTCCGAGAAGCCAGTGAAGAGCCTAGGTCGTTGGTATGATGCCTCCCTTAATGACAAAGAGCAAGTAAAACAGCTTAGGAAGGAGGTAGCCAGTGGTCTGGAGAACATCGACAGAACCCTGCTTCCTGGCAAGCTGAAGCTCTGGTGCATGCAGTATAGACTACTTTCACGTCTCCTGTGGCCACTAACCATCTATGAAGTCCCACTCACAAAGGTGGAAAAGCTGGAGAGACTGGTCAGCTCATATGTAAGGAAGTGGCTTGGCCTTCCCAGGTGCCTCAGCAGTATTGGACATCCTAAAGCTCACCGTGCCATGGGAGGGTGCAGTGGAGGAGGCCTATGAACGGAAAAGGCTGAGGTACGCTGAACTTGCAGCCGATGCACAACAGATCTGTTAATTAAAGAGACATTCTTAAAAGAATGCTTTATATCTTTGTCTTTTTTAAAAGACTTGTTTGGCCCACTTTAAACATTAGGCCCATTGACTGCTTGCTTAAGGGAAAAGAGTTAGCTCAGTAGGTAAGGTGTTGGTTTACGATTAGCAGATACCCGCAGGGTCAAACACTGTGATTGCCGAAGTGAACTTTTTTTCTCTTTTGAAATCTAATAGTTTGTCTACTTTGTGACATTAAACTGTAAATCTATTTGTTAATTAAAAATACCTTTTTTAAAAAAATTGCTTTATTTCTTTGTCTTTTTTGAATGACTTGTTTGGCCTACCTTTATTCTGAGTTACATGGTGTTGCAATATGGCAAGAAGCCATGTTGGTTCATTAGGCTTATTGACTGCTTGCACAAGTCAGATCTGATAGCTCAGTGGGTAAGGTGCTGGTTTACCAATCAGAACATCCCCACAAGGTTGGGGGTTCAAGCCCCGCATCACCAAGGTAGGTTTTTATTTCTCTTGTGAAATCTAATTGTTTGTATACTTTGTGACATTAAATTGTAAATCTATTTGTTAATTAATGAGACCGTTTTAAAAATTGCTTTATTTCTTTGTCTTTTTTGAAAGACTTGTTGGCCTATTTTTAATATGAGTACATGGTGTTGAAGTATGGGTAAGAAGCCATGTTGGTTTATTAGGCTTATTGACTGCCTGCAACAGTCAGATCTGATAGCTCAGTGGGTAAGGTTTTGGTTTACCAATCAGCAGGTCCCCACAAGGTTGGGGGATCAAGCTCCTCATCACCAACATAGGTTTTTATTTCTCTTGTGAAATCTAATTGTTTGTCTACTTTGTGACATTAAACTGTAAATCCAATTGTTAATTAAGGACACCTGTTTTAAAAATTGCTTTATTTCTTTGAAAGACTTGTTTGGACTACTTTTAATATGAGTTACGGGGTGTTGAAGTGTGGGTAAGAAGCCATGTTGGTTCATTAGGCTTATTGACTGCTTGCACAAGTCAGATCTAATAGCTCAGTGGGTAAGTTGCTGGTTTACCACTCAGCAGGTCCCCCCACGGTTCGGGGATTCAAGCCCCGCATCACCAAGGTAGGTTTTTATTTCTCTTGTGAAATCTAATTGTTTGTCTACTTTGTGACATTAAACTGAAAATCTATTTGTTAATTGAAGAGACCTGTTTTAAAAATTGCTTTATTTCTTTGTCTTTTTTAAAAGACTTGTTTGGCCTATTTTTAATATGAGTACATGGTGTTGAAGTGTGGGTAAGAAGCCATGTTGGTTGATTAGGCATATTGACTGCTTGCACAAGCCAGATCTTATAGCTCAGTTGGTAAGGTGCTGGTTTACCAATCAGCGGGTCCCCACAAGGTTGGGGGTTCAAGCCCCACATCACCACGGTAGGTTTTTATTTCTCTTGTGAAATCTAATTGTTTGTCTACTTTGTGACATTAAACTGTAAATCTATTTGTTAATTAAAGAGACCGTTTTAAAAATTGCTTCAATTCTTTGTCTTTTTTGAAAGACTTGTTTGGACTACTTTTAATATGAGTTACATGATGTTGAAGTATGGGTAAGAAGCCATGTTAGTTCATTACGCTTATTAACTGCTTGCACAAGCCAAATCTCATAGCTCAGTAGGTAAGGTGGTAGTTTACCAATCAGCTGGTCCCCACAAGGTTGGGAGTTCAAGCCCCACATCACCACGGTAGGTTTTTATTTCTCTTGTGAAATCTCATTGTTTGTCTACTTTGTGACATTAAACTGAAAATCTATTTGTTAATTAAAGAGACTGTTTTAAAAATTGCTTCAATTCTTTGTCTTTTTTGAAAGACTTGTTTGGACTACTTTTAATATGAGTTACATGATGTTGAAGTATGGGTAAGAAGCCATGTTGGTTCATTACGCTTATTAACTGCTTGCACAAGCCAAATCTCATAGCTCAGTAGGTAAGGTGGTAGTTTACCAATCAGCTGGTCCCCACAAGGTTGGGAGTTCAAGCCCCACATCACCACGGTAGGTTTTTATTTCTCTTGTGAAATCTCACTGTTTGTCTACTTTGTGACATTAAACTGTAAATCCAATTGTTAATTAAAGACACCTGTTTTAAAAATTGCTTTATTTCTTTGAAAGACTTGTTTGGACTACTTTTAATATGAGTTACGGGGTGTTGAAGTGTGGGTAAGAAGCCATGTTGGTTCATTAGGCTTATTGACTGCTTGCACAAGTCAGATCTAATAGCTCAGTGGGTAAGTTGCTGGTTTACCACTCAGCAGGTCCCCACACGGTTCGGGGATTCAAGCCCCGCATCACCAAGGTAGGTTTTTATTTCTCTTGTGAAATCTAATTGTTTGTCTACTTTGTGACATTAAACTGAAAATCTATTTGTTAATTGAAGAGACCTGTTTTAAAAATTGCTTTATTTCTTTGTCTTTTTTAAAAGACTTGTTTGGCCTATTTTTAATATGAGTACATGGTGTTGAAGTATGGGTAAGAAGCCATGTTGGTTCATTAGGCATATTGACTGCTTGCACAGCTCAGATCTGATAGCTCAGTGGGTAAGGTGCTGGTTTACCAATCAGAACATCCCCACAAGGTTGGGGGTTCAAGCCCCGCATCACCAAGGTAGGTTTTTATTTCTCTTGTGAAATCTAATTGTTTGTCTACTTTGTGACATTAAACTGAAAATCTATTTGTTAATTAAAGAGACCTGTTTTAAAAATTGCTTTATTTCTTTGTCTTTTTTAAAAGACTTGTTTGGACTACTTTTAATATGAGTTACATGATGTTGACGTGTGGGTAAGAAGCCATGTTGGTTGATTAGGCTTATTGACTGCTTGCACAAGCCAGATCTTATAGCTCAGTTGGTAAGGTGCTGGTTTACCAATCAGCGGGTCCCCACAAGGTTGGGGGTTCAAGCCCCACATCACCACGGTAGGTTTTTATTTCTCTTGTGAAATCTAATTGTTTGTCTACTTTGTGACATTAAACTGTAAATCTATTTGTTAATTAAAGAGACCGTTTTAAAAATTGCTTCAATTCTTTGTCTTTTTTGAAAGACTTGTTTGGACTACTTTTAATATGAGTTACATGATGTTGAAGTATGGGTAAGAAGCCATGTTGGTTCATTACGCTTATTAACTGCTTGCACAAGCCAAATCTCATAGCTCAGTAGGTAAGGTGGTAGTTTACCAATCAGCTGGTCCCCACAAGGTTGGGAGTTCAAGCCCCACATCACCACGGTAGGTTTTTATTTCTCTTGTGAAATCTCATTGTTTGTCTACTTTGTGACATTAAACTGAAAATCTATTTGTTAATTAAAGAGACCTGTTTTAAAAATTGCTTTATTTCTTTGTCTTTTTTAAAAGACTTGTTTGGACTACTTTTAATATGAGTTACATGATGTTGACGTGTGGGTAAGAAGCCATGTTGGTTGATTAGGCTTATTGACTGCTTGCACAAGCCAGATCTTATAGCTCAGTTGGTAAGGTGCTGGTTTACCAATCAGCGGGTCCCCACAAGGTTGGGGGTTCAAGCCCCACATCACCACGGTAGGTTTTTATTTCTCTTGTGAAATCTAATTGTTTGTCTACTTTGTGACATTAAACTGTAAATCTATTTGTTAATTAAAGAGACCGTTTTAAAAATTGCTTCAATTCTTTGTCTTTTTTGAAAGACTTGTTTGGACTACTTTTAATATGAGTTACATGATGTTGAAGTATGGGTAAGAAGCCATGTTGGTTCATTACGCTTATTAACTGCTTGCACAAGCCAAATCTCATAGCTCAGTAGGTAAGGTGGTAGTTTACCAATCAGCTGGTCCCCACAAGGTTGGGAGTTCAAGCCCCACATCACCATGGTAGGTTTTTATTTCTCTTGTGAAATCTCATTGTTTGTCTACTTTGTGACATTAAACTGAAAATCTATTTGTTAATTAAAGAGACTGTTTTAAAAATTGCTTTATTTCTTTGTCTTTTTTGAAAGAATTGTTTGGACTACTTGTTTGGACTACACCTGATTCACACCTGTTTTTTCACAAAATTGATGACCTCAGTGATTGAATGCCACACTGCTATTTTTTTTAACACACCCCTTTCAACTAATTGCCCAATTGCACAGCCTTAAGAGCGTGCATATCATGAATGCTGAGTCTTGTTTGGTTTCTGAGAATCTACTGCACCTACTGGTAACTTGTTTGCCATGTAGCAATAAAAAATATACTAAAAACCTGGATTATTCTGGTTATTCACATTGTACTGCTATTATTTTGAACAATATTGTAGATCATCTCAACACCTGCTGAACCTAGTGTACTTCAATACCCAGGGCACCTCGAGCACCTCACCACCTTGTGCACCTCACCACCTAGTGCCATAGTGCCCTTCACCAACTAGTGCCCCTAGTACCCTTCACCACCTATAGCACCTTGAGCACCTCACCACCCAGTCCATGTAGTGCACTTTACCACCTAGTAACCTTCTATACCTAGTGCCCCTAGTGCCTTTTTCCACCTAGTGCCCATAGTCCCCGTCTCCACCTAGTGCCCCTAGTGCTCTTCACCACCTAGTGCAACTAGAACACCTCAATAAATAGGGCAGCTAGGGCATCTCAAATCCTAGTGCACCTACATGACTACTCAGTGCACTGAGAGCACCTCACCATCTAGTTCAGCTAGGGCACTTCACCACCTAGTGCACATAGTGCACTTTTCCACCTAGCGCACTTCACCTCATATTGCGCCTAGTGTACCTCATTAGTCAGTGCACCAAGTGCACCTCAGCACCTAGTAAACCTAGTGCACTTCACCACCAAACCACCTAGGGCACCTAAAGCATCTAAACACCTAGTGCAAGTCATTACCCAGCACACTTCACCAGGTAGTGAACAAAGAGCACCTCACCATCTAGTCCATCTAGTGCACCTCACCACCTAGTGCCCTTAACCACCTAGAGCACCTCACCACCGAGTGCACTTGTCCACCTTCACTGGCTTCCAGTAGCTGCACGTATCAGATTCAAAACACTGATTCTTGCCTACAAGGCCAAAAATGGACCAGCACCATCTTACCTCAGTGACCTCATCACATCTCGCACTGCACCACGCTGTCTGAGATCCTCCAGCACTGCTCGACTGGTACCTCCTTCTCTCAGAATAAAAGGTAATTACACTTCAAGGCTCTTCTCTGTTTTGGCACCGAGGTGGTGGAATAAACTTCCCCTAGATGTCCGTACAGTAGAGTCCCTGACTATCTTCAAGCGACGACTGAAGACCTACCTCTTCCTGAAATACTTAAATTAGCACTTCCAAGCTTGTAGAATTCAAGGGTTATATTTATATTGTTTTTAATCTTGCGTACCAGTGTAGATTTATTCATTACTAGAGACTCAAAGCACTTTTGTACGTCGCTCTGGATAAGGGCGTCTGCTAAATGCCACTAATGTAAATGTAAATGTAAATGTCCACCTTGTGCCCTTCACCACCCAGTGCACCTAGATCACTTCTCCACCTAGTGCCCTTTACTAGCTAGTGCAGCTAGAGCACCTCACCACCTATTGCACCATGTGAACTTCACCACCTAGTGCAACTAGAGCAACTCACCACCTAGTGGCCTTCACCACCCAGAGCACCTAGTGCCCTTCATCACCTAGAGCACCTGACCACCTAGTGCTCTTCACCACCTATTGCAGCTAGAGCACTTGGCCACGTAGTAGGTAGAGAACGTCCACACCTAGTGCATCCAGTGCACTTCACAAAACAATGCACCTAGAGTACCTCACCATCCAGTGAACCTAGTGCACCTAGAGCACCTCACCACCCAGTGCACCTAGTGCATTTTACCATTAATTGCACCTAGAGCACCTCACCACCAATTGCAGCTAGTGCGCTTCATCACCCGTTGCACCTAGAGCACCTCACCAACTAGTGCACCTAGAGCACTTCACT
>NC_139580.1:31731880-31792394 GCF_946808225.1 Silurus aristotelis
GCCGTGGCGACTGTGGCAAGGAAAAACTTCCTTAGATGATATGAGCAAGAAACCTTGAGAGGAACCAGACTCAAAGGGGAACCCATCCTCATATGGGTGACATCAAGCGTGTGATCATAAATCTTTCAACAATACAGAACACTGGAGAGTGAGAACTTACATGATTACTGGAGTATAAGATTATAAGTGAATGTTCTTTTTACAGTCTTTGGTATAAAAAGCTCAACGTTTCTCCATGCCAGGGCCTTTAAACACTCGGCATCTACTTCTCCATGATCATCCATAGGTCCATAATCTTCACGAGGTGGGACGTGACTGGAGCTGGCCAAACCTCAGGATGCCTCGGGATGGGGAGAGAAAGAGAAGCAGTGGAGAGGAATTAGCGTAGCTGCTGTTCATGATATTAACAGCACAAGTTGATAATGTGCATGTGATCAGATGTTCTGGAGCACAAGGTTGTGATGTGATGTGTGTGATGTGTGTTATGTGTAGGCTTTGCTAAAAAGATATGTTTTTAATCTGCACTTAAACTGGGAGAGTGTATCTGAACCCAGAACACTGTCAGGAAGACTATTCCAGAGTTTAGGAGCTAAATGTGAAAATGCTCTACCGCCTTTAGTGGACTTTGCTATTCTAGGAACTACTAGAAGCCCAGAGTTTTGAGATCTCAGGGAGCATGACGGATTGTAGCGTGTTAAGAGACTGGATAGATACATGGGAGCCAAACCATTTAGTGCTTTATAAGTAAGTAGCAGTAGTTTGTAGTCTATTCGAAACTTAACAGGAAGCCAGTGTAGGGACGATAAGATTGGGGTTATATGATCGTATTTTCTTGACCTTGTAAGAACTCTTGCTGCTGCATTCTGAACTAACTGAAGCTTGTTATTATTATTATATATATATATATATATATATATATATATATATATATATATATATATATATATATATATATATATATATACATACAGTGGGGAAAATAAGTATTTGAACACCCTGCTATTTTGCAAGTTCTTCCACTTAGAAATCATGGAGGGTCTGAAATTGTCATCGTAGGTGCATGTCCACTGTGAGAAACAAATCTAAAAAAAAAAAAATCCAGAAATCACAATATATGATTTTTTAACTATTTATTTGTATGATACGGCTGCAAATAAGTATTTGAACACCTGAGAAAGTTTCTGGCCTGTCGCGGAGAAACACGGAGTTTGAGCTCCCTCCAAAGATTCTCTATTGGGTTTAGGTCTGGAGACTGGCTAGGCCACGCCAGAACCTTGATATGTTATAGCTTAAAAATCATATATTGTAATTTCTGGATTTTTTTTTTGGTTATGTCTCTCTCACAGTGGACATGCACCTACGATTACAATTTCAGACCCCTCCATGATTTCTAGGTGGGAGAACTTGCAAAATAGCAGGGTGTTCAAATACTTATTTTCCCCACTGTATGTGTATATATATACAGTGAGGAAAATAAGTATTTGAACACCCTGCTATTTTGCAAGTTCTCCCACTTAGAAATCATGGAGGGGTCTGAAATTGTCATCGTAGGTGCATGTCCACTGTGAGAGACATAATCTAAAAAAAGAAATCCAGAAATCACAATATATGATTTTTAAACTATTTATTTGTATGATACAGCTGCAAATAAGTATTTGAACACCTGTCTATCAGCTAGAATTCTGACCCTCACAAAGACCTGTTAGTCTGCATTTATAATGTCCACCTCCACTACATTCATTATCCTAAATTAGATGCACCTGTTTGAGGTCGTTAGCTGCATAAAGACACCTGTCCATCCCATACAATCAGTAAGAATCCAACTACTAACATGGCCAAGACTAAAGAGCTGTCCAAAGACACTAGAGACAAAATTTTACACCTCCACAAGGCTGGAAAGGGCTACGGGGAAATTGCCAAGCAGCTTGGTGAAAAAAGGTCCACTGTTGGCAATCATTAGAAAATGGAAAAAGCTAAACATGACTGTCAATCTCCCTCGGACTGGGGCTCTATGCAAGATCTCACCTCGTGGGGTCTCAATGATCCTCAGGAAGGTGAGAAATCAGCCCAGAACTACACGGGAGGAGCTGGTCAATGACCTGAAAAGAGCTGGGACCACCGTTTCCAAGGTTACTGTTGGTAATACACTAAGACGTCATGGTTTGAAATCATGCATGGCACGGAAGGTTCCCCTGCTTAAACCAGCACATGTCCAGGCACGTCTTAAGTTTGCCAATGACCATTTGGATGATCCAGAGGAGTCATGGGAGAAAGTCATGTGGTCAGATGAGACCAAAATAGAACTTTTGGGTCATGATTCCACTGAACGTGTTTGGAGGAAGAAGAATGATGAGTACCATCCCAAGAACACCATCCCTACTGTGAAGCATGGGGGTGGTAGCATCATGCTTTGGGGGTGTTTTTCTGCACATGGGACAGGGCGACTGCACTGTATTAAGGAGAGGATGACCGGGGCCATGTATTGCGAGATTTTGGGGCACAACCTCCTTCCCTCAGTTAGAGCATTGAAGATGGGTCAAGGCTGGGTCTTCCAACATGACAATGACCCGAAGCACACAGCCAGAATAACCAAGGAGTGGCTCTGTAAGAAGCATATCAAGGTTCTGGCGTGGCCTAGCCAGTCTCCAGACCTAAACCCAATAGAGAATCTTTGGAGGGAGCTCAAACTCCGTGTTTCTCAGCAACAGGCCAGAAACCTGACTGATCTAGAGAAGATCTGTGTGGAGGAGTGGGCCAAAATCCCTCCTGCAGTGTGTGCAAACCTGGTGAAAAACTACAGGAAACGTTTGACCTCTGTAATTGCAAACAAAGGCTCCTGTACCAAATATTAACATTGACTTTCTCAGGTGTTCAAATACTTATTTGCAGCTGTATCATACAAATAAATAGTTAAAAAATCATACATTGTGATTTCTGGATTTTTTTTTTTAGATTATGTCTCTCACAGTGGACATGCACCTACGATGACAATTTCAGACCCCTCCATGATATCTAAGTGGGAGAACTTGCAAAATAGCAGCGTGTTCAAATACTTATTTTCCTCACTGTATATATATATATATATATATATATATATATATATATATATATATATATATATATATATATATATATATATATATATATACATACTTATTTTCCTCAATGTATATATATATTATATATATATATATATATATATATATATATATATATATATATATATATATATATATATATATATACTTATTTTCCTCAATGTATATATATATATATATATATATATATATATATATATATATATATATATATATATATATATATAAAAAAACAATTTTATAGTTTTTTTACTTTATTTATCAGTCTTTTTCTTTGTATTATTTTTCTCCCCACACTATTCCCTCATGCCGGACCGTCGTAATAAGCATTTCACTGCATGTCGTACCCTGTATGTATGTGACAAATAAATTTGATTCGATTAGTGCCCCTAGCACCCTTCACCACCTAGTCCAGCTAGTGCACTTCTACAGCTAGTGCCTCTAGCGCCATTCACCAGCTAGTGCACCTACAGCACCTCACCACCTAGTGCACCTAGAGCACTTCACCACCTATGTTACCTAGAGCACCTCACCACCTAGTCCAGCTAGTGCACCTAGTGTACCTAGAGCGCTTCACCACCTATGTCACCCAGAGCACTTCTCCACCTAGCGCCTAGCACCCTTTACAACTTAGTGCACATAGAATACCTTACCATCTAGTTCACCTAATTCACTTCACCACCTAATGCATAGTGGCCTTCACCACCCAGTGCACCTGACCACCCAGAGCACCTAGTGCACGTCACCACACCATGCACCAAGTGCACCTCAGCACCTTGTGCATCTAGAGAAACTCACCACCCAGTTCAGCTAGTGCACTTCAGCACTTAGTGCACCAAAAGTACCCTCACCACCTAGTGCACCAAAAGCACCTCACTATCTAGTGCACCTGACAACCTAGTGCACTGCACCACCCAGTTCACCTAGTGCACTTCACCACCGAGTGCACCTCAGCACCTACTGCACTTCACCACCTACTACCCTTCACCACCCAATGCACCTTGTGCACATCACCATTTAGTGCACCTAGAGTACTTCATCACCTAGTGAATTTGACCAGCTAGTGGACATAGAGCACTTCACCATCTAGTTCACATAGCGCAGTTCACCCCCTATTGCATCTAGTGCACGTCCAACTAACCCTAACCCGAGTGCACAGAGTACCTTACCATCCAAAGCACCTAGGGCACCAAAAGCACCTCTTCACCTAGTCCACCAAGAGCACTTTACCACCTATTGCTCTTCACCTCCAAGTGCACCTAGTACCCATCAATGCCTAGTGCACCTAGTGCACTTTACCACCTAGAGCAGCTCACCACTCAATGTACCAAGAGCACCTCACCACGTAGTTCACATAGTAGTTCACATGACTTCCGGTGACGTAGCTTCCTGTGTTTGACTTGTTTGCCGCGAGTTCCGTGTTTGTATTTTCTGTTTTGTTTTTCTCTTTTAATAATCCTAAATTGTTTTTGTCTTCCTGACTTGTGCCTGTAGTCAGTTAACTCGACTACCACTAGCGCTTACTATATTCATTGCCTCTTACTTTATCATATCTGTGTATCTTAAATCTGTTTGTGATTATAAGCACTATGACGGCTGTGTGTCTGCCTTTGAGCACAGTGTTCAAGTTGCAAACGGTGGAGTCGGAGATGGAGGCTTTGGAGAAACAGATTCGCGAGCTGCATGCAAAGCATGCCCGGCTGCGAGAGCAGAAAATTGCGCTGGAAACATCCCGGGCGGACGAGCACTCGTCCCAGGTAAATTCCCGGGTTGAACCTAGCGCTCCCAGCACCTCAACTCCGTGTTTCTCTGCCCAGCCCCAGCGCACCTACAACTCCGGCACTGGTGCAACATGGACCCTGGATGCGGCAGCGGCGGAAGAGACAAGCCAAGTCCCGGTCGAGGAAGTCTCCCCCGCCACCACTACGGGCCTTCGAGATCTCGACCGAGAACCGCTTTGCCCCTCTCCGCGAGACGGAATGTGATACTGTGATTCTCAGAGATTCCATCGTCCGGCATGTCTGCGCTACCGGAGCTAAAGGTAAGGTGCCCACTCGCTGTTTTCCTGGTGCTCGTGTTCTCGATGTCGCTTTGCAGGTACCCGTGATCCTGAACGAAAACTTCGGAGCGGTTGTTCTCCATGCTGGAGCGAAGGACACCCGGCTGAGGCAAACGGAGATCTTAAAGAGGGACTTCAGGATCCTGGTGGAGATGGTACGCAGCACATCACCCACAACGAGAATCATAGTGTCAGGACCTCTTCCCACTTACCAGCGAGGGGCTGAGAAGTTTAGTAGACTTTTAGCTCTTAACGAATGGTTACGGTCATGGTGTCGGGAGCACAAACTTCTCTTTATTAATAACTGGAACTGTTTCTGGGAGCGTCCTAGGTTCTTCCGCCCTGATGGCAGAGTTGGAGCAGCAGTGCTATCAGATAACATCTCTAGGATACTTCACACCATCTGACTGGTAAGACATCAGGAAATCGTCAACTATAAGAACACGCATACAACAGACCAAATAGTTACAAGCTCACACACAGCCCAGCTTATAGAAACCATATCTATTCATCGTGTAGTAAAACCAAGAATTAAATACACAAGAACCAGAAATAATTATTTCAGTTACAGTTATTACAGTTAAAACTGAAAAGTGCCAGATAAACAATCACAACGAAGATCTAAAGTTTGGTCTTTTAAACATTAGATCACTTGCACCCAAAGCATTGATTGTAAATGAGATGATTACAGAGAATAATCTCGATGCACACTGTCTCACTGAGACCTGGATTAAACCAGGTGATTATATGGGTCTAAACGAGTCGACACCGTCAGGATATGTTTATAAGCATGAGCCCCGTCAGACTGGTCGTGGGGGAGGTGTAGCAACCATTTATAGTGCCTCTCTTAATGTTAGTCAGAGATTAGGATTCAGCTTTAAATCATTTGAAGTGCTCGTTCTTAAAGTTGTACTTTCAGACATGCATAGAAAACTCGCTCTGGTAACCGTGTACAGACCCCCAGGACCCTACGCTGATTTTCTTCAAGAGTTTGCTTGTTTTCTATCAGACCTCTTGATCAATTTTGATAAAGTGCTGCTTGTAGGAGATTTTAATATTCATGTAGATGATGTAAACAATGCTCTAGGATTATCATTTGTCGACTTATTTAACTCTTTTGGGGTTAAACAAAACGTCACCAGACCAACCCACCGTTTTAACCACACACTAGACTTAATAATATCCCACGGAGCAGACATCACTGATATAGATATTTTACCTCAGAGTGATGACATCACAGACCATTATCTTATACTGTACACACTACCGGTAGAGCAGATTAACCGTGTTTTACCACATTATTGACCTGGTAGGACTATTGTTCCAACCACTAAGGACAGATTCATAAATAACCTGCCTGATTTATCTCAATTTCACACTAAACCCATAAATGCTAATAATCTTGATGAAATGGCTAACAACATAGACCTTATCCTCACTAGCACATTAGACACCGTTGCCCCCATCCGGTTAAAAAAGGTTCGAGAACAAGCACCTGCACCTTGGTATAATAGTCATACGCATGCCCTCAAGAGAACAACACGTAATCTGGAGAGAAAATGGAGGAAAACTAAATTGGAGGTATTTAGAATTGCGTATAAAGACAGTATGCTCAGCTACAGACAGGCGCTAAAAGCTGCTAGAGCTAAACACCTGAGCAAACACATAGAAAATAACAAAAAACAATCCCAGGTTCATTTTTAGTACAGTAGCTAAACTAACTACAAATCAGGGATCTGAAAAATGTGTTCCATCACAGTTTAGTAGTGAGGACTTTGCATTTCTTCACCAAAACAATTTATAACATTAGAAAAAGAATTGTGGCAGTTCAACCTCTGACAGCATCTCCTGACATTATCTCGCCGACAACTCCACATCTACACTGCTTTACATGTACAGGACAGAAAGAGCTGTATGATGTTATCAAAGCTAAATCAACATGTCAGTTAGATCCAATTCTAACTAAACTACTGAAGGAAGTGTTTTATACAGCTGGTGAGCCTCTTCTCAACATTATTAACTCCTCACTGTCGTTAGGTCATGTCCCTAAATCCCTCAAGTTAGCAGTTATTAAGCCCCTCATTAAGAAACCTAATCTGGATCCAAACATGCTATCATGTATCATGAATTACAGACCCATTTCGACTCTCCCATTTATGTCTAAGATTTTATAAAAGATTGTCGCTGCCCAGTTCTGTTCCTACTTACAAGAGAACAATATATTTGAAGAATTTCAGTCAGGTTTCAGGCTCCATCATAGCACAGAAACTGCTCTAGTTAAAATCACTAATGACCTGTTTTTAGCTTCAGACCAAGGCTTCATCTCGCTGTTGGTTTTACTAGACCTTAGTGCTGCATTCGACACTATAGTTAATGATCTCCTCCTCGATTGCCTACAGAATTACATCGCCATTCAGGGACAGGCATTAAGCTGGTTTAAATCCTACCTGTCCGATCGTTACCATTTCGTAGATTTTAATGGAGAGCTATCCAGGCTAATGCAAGTAAAATATGGCGTGCCGCAAGGTTCAGTTCTAGGACCCCTGCTCTTTACAATATACATGCTTCCCTTAAAAAATATTATTATAAGGCATGGAATTAACTTCCATTGTTATGCTGATGATACTCAGCTATATGTCTCATCTAAACCAGGTGATACGCTTAATTAGCTCGAATAACTGAGTGTGTTAAGGAAATAAGGGATTGGATGACCCATAACTTTCTACTACTAAATTCTGATAAGAAAGAGAAGCTCGTCCATGCGTTCATGACCTCCAGAAAAGACTACTGTAATGCATTACTAGGTGGATGTCCTGCATCATTAATAAACAAGCTTCATTTAGTTCAGAATGCAGCAGCCAGAGTTCTTACAAGGTCAAGAAAATATGACCATATAACCCCAATCTTATCGTCCCTACATTGGCTTCCTCTTAAGTTTCGAATAGACTACAAACTACTGCTACTCATTTATAAAGCACTAAATGGTTTGGCTCCCATGTATCTCTCCAGTCTTTTAACACGCTACAATCCGTCACGCTCCCTGAGATCTCAAAACTCTGGACTTCTAGTAGTTCCTAGAATAGCAAAGTCCACTAAAGGCGGTAGAGCATTTTCACATTTAGCTCCTAAACTCTGGAATAGTCTTCCTGACAGTGTTCGGGGCTCAGACACACTCACCCAGTTTAAGTGTAGATTAAAAACATATCTTTTTAGCAAAGCCTGCACATAACACGTCTCACATCATAACCTTGTGCTCCAGAACATCTGATCACATGCACATTATCAACTTGTGCTGTTAATATCATGAACAGCAGCTACGCTAATTTCTCTCCACTGCTTCTCTTTCTCTCCCCATCCTGAGACACCCTGAGGTTTGGCCAGCTCCAATCACCTCCCACCTCGTGATGATTACGGACCTTTGAAGAAGTAGATGCCGAACTGACAAACATCCCGAACCATCTAGAGACGTACCAGTGCCAATTGGATCCCACTACATGTGTGGAGTTTTGACACTGGACCTCCTGGAGTGTTTAAAGGCTCTGGCATGGAGAAGCCGATGCTGGATCAGCGGTTAAGTCAAGATGGCGCCGCGGATGGCAGCCTCGGCACGACTCTCTCTAGTACTTTCTTTGTTTTTGTTTATTGTCTGTGTGTTTAGTTACCTTACCCTAATAACTTGCACTAAAGAAGAATCGCTTAACATCGGGGAGTTTACTCCAGACACTTTTTCACCGGTTTTTACAAACCCGAAAAGTTATTTGGAGATCTTAGTTGGAGCAGCAGCTACTCTCTATGGTACATTGAGGAGACGCCGGCGGGGGAAGCGCGCCGGCGCGCTAGTGAAGCTACGACAGAGGGGATTTAGAACTGTGCTCCCGTAGATTCACCTGGCGAACCTCAGCTCACAGCACCAACTAACTCTTCTTAACGGAACAAACAAAGATTTTGCATGCTCCGCTGCTCTCTGTTTTACTGAAACTTGGCTCAGTCACTCAATCCCGGACAGCGGATTACTTCTCTCGGGCTTCCACTTACACCAAGCGGATCACGTAACGGCGCTATCGGGCAAAACGAAAGGCGGCGGAATCTGCTTCTACATTAACGAACGTTGGTGTACAGATGTCACATTGCTGGATTAATACTGCAGCCCAAACTTGGAATCACTGGTAATAAACTGTAAACCGTTTTACTCACCGCGGGAATTTTCCTCATTCATTCTGACCGGAGTTTACATCCCACCTCAGGCCAACGTGAATGATGCACTGCAAAACCTGGCAAACCAAATATCCGGCTTGGAGCAAAAACATCCGGATTCTCTTTTTATTATCCTTGGAGACTTTAACAGAGCAAAACTAACACTTGAACTTCCAAAATACAGGCAACATATTAACTGTCCGACAAGAGAGAAAAACACACTGGATCACTGCTACACCGTTCTTAAGGACTCATATCGCTCTGTACCCCGGGCAGCTTTAGGGAACTCTGATCACTGCTTGGTTCATCTTATTCCAACATACAGGTAGAAACTAAAATCTGTTAAGCCTGTAGTCAAAACAGTGAAGAGATGGAACAGTGAGGCAAAGCAGGAACTACAAGACTGCTTTGACTGCACTAATTGGAGTGTCTTTGAGGCTGGAACTGACAGCCTGGATGAGCTGACTGACACTAACATCCTACATCAGTTTTTGTGAAGACATGTGTATGCCAACCAAAACCTTCTGCAAGTTCAGTAACAACAAGCCATGGTTCACAGCCAAACTGAAAAAACTTCGACATGCCAAGGAAGATGCCTACAGAGGGGAGGACAAAGCACTGTACAAGCAGGCCAGGAACCAACTGACAAAAGAGATCAGAATAGCCAAAAGAAGCTACTCTGAAAAGCTGAAAAACAGGTTTTCAGCTAATGACCCTGCATCAGTGTGGAAAGACCTGCAAAATATCACAAACTACAGGAGACCACCCCTCCCCACTGAAGCAAACAAAGACCTGGCTGATGACCTCAACACCTTCTACTGCAGGTTTGAGAACAATATCTTCACACCTCTCATCCAACCCAGCCCAATGTCTGCCCCCATCACACCTCTGGAATCCCCTCTTACAACTCCTCCCAGCACTCAAGTTGTGCTCACGATTTGTGAAAAGGATGTGTATCGGCTCTTTCAGAGACAGAAGACGAGGAAAGCTCCTGGTCCAGACGGTGTCTCCCCCTCCTGGCTCAAAGCATGTGCTGACCAACTGGCTCCCATCTTCACCTCTATCTTCAACAGATCACTGAAGTTGTGTGAGGTCCCCTCCTGCTTTAAACTCTCCACAATCATCCCGGTCCCCAAGAAACCCTCCATTACTGGACTAAATGACTACAGGCCTGTCACTCTGACATCTGTCATCATGAAGACCTTTAAAAAGCTGGTATTGGCCTATCTAAAGAAAGTGACAGAACAGCTGCTGGATCCCCTACAGTTTGCATACCGAGCAAACAGATCGGTGGATGACCCAGTCAACATGGGGCTAAACTACATTCTGCAACACCTTGACTGCCCAGGAACATATGCCCGGATTCTGTTTGTTGATTTTAGTTCGGCTTTCAACACAATAATTCCGGGAATTCTCCACTCCAAACTCCTAAACCTCACTATACCCCCTGCCATCTGTCAATGGATCACCAGCTTCCTGACAGGCAGGAAACAACAGGTGAGACTGGGAGGTGTTACCTCCGGTATTCGGACAGTCAGCACTGGTGCTCCTCAGGGGTGTGTCCTTTCCCCACTAATATTCTCCCTTTATACGAATGACTGCATATCAAGTGACCCAACTGTCAAACTCCTGAAATTTGCAGATGACACCACGCTCATCGGATTAATCCAAGATGGTGACGAGTCTGCATATGAGCAGGAGGTGAAGCAGCTGGTGCTATGGTGCAGTCAGAACAACCTTGAGCTAAACTTACTCAAAACTGTGGAGATGAAGTTGGACTTTAGGAAACACCCTTCAACACTACTCCCGTCACAATATCCAACATCCCTGTGTCATCTGTGGAGAACTTCTAGTTTCTGGGCACTACCATTTCCCAAGACCTGAAATGGGAATGAAACAAACTCGATTCTGAAAAAGGCCCAGCAGAGAATGTACTTTCTACGTCAATTAAGGAAGTACAGTCTGCCACAGGAGCTGTTGATACAGTTCTACACTGCAGTCATTTAATCTGTCCTGTGCTCATCAATCACTATCTGGTTTGGAGCAGCAACAAAACAGGACAGAAACAGACTGCAGAAAACTTAAAACAGCAGAAAAAAATCATTGGTGCCCCCCTGCCTACACTCCAGGACTTGTACCATACGAGAACCAGAAACCGGGCAGAAAAAAATCATTAATGACCCTTCACACCCTGGACACAACATCTTTCAGCTCCCCCCTTCTGGCAGGCGCTACAGAACTCTGTTCACTAAAACTGCCAGGCACAGGAACAGTTTCTTTCCCCAAGCAATCACCCTCACTAACAACTGACCATAATTATATTCCCTGCTTCAAATCTATGAGTACTGCACAGAACTGTCAGTCATCACATTATCTGTATATGTTGCACACACTATTGCTGTATAAACTCTAACATACCTGGCACACAATACTGTCATTTGCACTACCATGCACTCCCACACTTTATGTACATTACTGGTCTGTATCCCTATTTATTACCCACACTGTCTATACTGTCTCACATTGTCTGTATTGTCTTGTATAGTCTGTTTTTGTCTTGTGTCTGTTTTTTTCATGTATAGGTTTTTATTTATGTCTGTACTTTTGAGAGTAACAAACAGCTGGAACCAAATTCCTTGTGTGTGTTAACACACTTGGCCAATAAACCTGATTCTGATTCTGATCTGTGATGATCACAAATGCTGAGCTCATAAAACTAGGAGCTACTAACCATATAGACTGTATAAGACTGCAGAAAGAACATCACTTATAATCTTATACTCCAGTAATCATGCTATTTCTCACTCTCCAGTGTTCTGTACTGTTGAAAGATTTATGATCACACTCTTGTCACCCAAATGAGGATGGGTTTTCCTTTTGAGTCTGGTTCCTCTCAAGGTTTCTTCCTCATAACATCTAAGAAAGTTTTTCCTTGCCACAGTCGCCACGGCTGCTCATCAGGGATAAATGCACACCATTCACCTTGACTGTTGATTTCTGTAAAGCTGCTTTGAGACAATGTCTGTTGTGAAAAGCGCTATACAAATAAAATTGACTTGACTTGACATAGTGCACTTCACCTAGGGCACTTCACTAACCAGTGCACCAAAAGCACCTCAATACCTAGTGCATGTCACCACCTAGTGCACTTCTGCACCTAGTGCACTTCTGCACCTAGTGCAGCTCACCACCTATTGCTCATGGTTGTGTACTGCCCCTCATGCACTTCATGACCTAGTGCACCTAGAGCACCTCACTATCCAGTACACCTAGTGCACTTCACCACCTATTGCAATTATAGCATTTCACCACTTAGGGCACCTAGAGCATCTCAACACATACTACCCAGTGCACCTAGAGCATCCCATCACCTAGTGTACTTTACCACCTAGTGCCCCTAGGTCCCTTCACCACATGGTGGACCTAGAGCACCTCATGTGCAGGTGCACCTAGGGCACCTTACCACCTAGTGCACATCACCACCTAGAGCACTTCACCAACTCGTGCATCTAGTGCACCTCACCACCTAGTGCACATGACCCGCGAGTGCACCTAGATCACTTCACCAACTAGGCCACCTAGTGCACTTCACCATCTGTTGGACTTCTGCACCTAGTGCACTTCACCACCTTGTGCAGCTCACCACCTAGTTTAATGAACCACCTAGAGCATCTCACCACCTATTGCACGTCACCACCTAGTGCCCATATAGCCCATACTGCACTTGACCACTTGGTGTACTTCTGCACCTAGAGCACTTCACCACCTGGTGCACTTTACCACCTAGTGCATTTTACTACCCAGTGCACCTAGAGAAACTTCACCACCTAAAGCACCTCACCACCTAGTGGACTTCACCATCTAGTTCACTTTAAGCACCTCACCACCTAGTGGACTTTACAAACTAGTGCACCTAGTGCATGTTGCTACGTAGTGCAATTCACCTGGAGCATCTCAACAACTAGTGCACTTCTGCACCTACAGCACTTCACTTCCCAGGGCATCTATAGCACTTCATAACCTAGTGCATGTGACCAACTAGTGCACATAGAGCATCTAACCATCTTGTGCACCTAGTGCACATCACCACCTAGTGCACATGCTGCACTTCACCACCTACTACCTAGATCACTTCACCATCTAGGCCACCTAGTGCACTTAACCATCTGTTGCACTTCTGCACCTAGTGCACTTTACTGCCTAGTGCACTTCACCACCTTGTGCACCTCACTACCTTGTGCACCTCACCACCTAGTTTATTTAACAGAGAGCACTTCACTACCAATTGCACCTAGAACACCTCATCACCCGTTGCATTTAAAGCACCTCACCACCAATTGCAGCTAGTGCGCTTTACCACCCTTTGCACCTAAAGCACTTCACCAACTATTGCACCTAGAGCACTTTACCAGCTATTGCACCTAGAGAACTTGATCATGTTTTGCACCTAGAGCACCTCACCACCTAGTGTAGTTCACTACCAATTGCACCTAAAGCACCTAATGCATTTTATTACCTATTTGTGGACTTGACCACCTAGTGCACTTTACTACCCAGAGCACCTCAGCACCCAGTGCACCTAGTTCACTTCACCGCCTAGTGCACATCACCACCTAGTATACATCTCCACCTAGAGCACCTCCCCACCTAGTGCATTTTACCACCTAGAGCACATCACCACCGCCTAGGGCACCAAGAACGCTTGATCACCTTGTTCACCCAGAGCACCTCACCACTCAATGCACCTAGTGCACATCACCACCTAGTATACATCACCACCTAGTCTACCTAGAGCACCTTACCACATAGTGCACTTCACTACCCAGTGCACCTAGGGCACCTCCCCACCTAGTGCATTTTACCACCTAGAGCACATCACCACCACCTAGGGCACCAAGAACGTTTGATCACCTTGTGCACCTAGTTCACTTCACCACCTAGTGCACGTCACCACCTAGTATACATCACCACCTAGTCTACCTAAAGCACCTTACCACCTAGAGCACCTCACCACCTAGTGCGCCTAGAGCACCTTGCGACTTCTTGTTGTTAGTCTATGGTTTGAAGCTGTAACATTCATACTGCGGTCATTCTGTGGATAGGCAGGGGAAAAGGACACGCAAGCCAAATATAATACAAAAGGTTTATTCAACCATGGGGAAGGAAGTGACAAACTATATACAATATTTACATAAATAATCAATAACAAAAACATAAATAATCTCACAGGAGAGCGGGGCGGGGAGTGGCGCTAAAGAAAAGAACACAATAAAACAAACCCAACTGACTCAGTATACCACTAACCTAACTCTAAACAAAGCAAGTTTCCGGCGCCTCCACACGCCCTAGCTTACCTACGCTAAACTACCCAAAAATACATAAGCAGTGCACACTCCTAGCTAGTGTCTCTATACATAACATCGTCTACGTGTTGCGAGATGTAAGTCACGTGACATACTACCTGCCCCAACACTCCTGGGGAAAATGCAAAGGTTGTTATCAGAATATAAGTACTCATGAAACAGGCAAGATAACAACAGACCACTTCAACAAGGTGCAAATCAAAAGGTGCTCTCCTGAACAGTCCTGCAGTCCTCTTTTTAAACCCCCAGCAGCAAACCGGATTGGCCACAAGAGCAGTCATGTGACAAACGATGATTACTTCCCCAGCCAATAGCAGTCCACACGGGGATGAACCTTAAGAGAATGACAGGAAGGAGAACCAATAGAGCGAGAGGAAAAAAAACCCCCACATAAACGGACATCTACTGGGACGTAACACTTCCACCCTTTAAGAACCAACTAGTTTGGTGACATCTCTAAACCCTCGATAGAGCATCTGCAAAAACATTCTCAGATCACTTTTTGTGTCTAATTTCCAAATTATAATTCTGGACTATTAGAGACCACCGCATTAAACGCTGATTCTGATTATACATCCGAGATAGAAAAACAAGAGGGTAATGGTCGGTAAATACGATGATGGGTAAACTACTGGAACCGATATATACCTCAAAATGTTGTATAGCAAGCAACAATGCAAGAGTTTCCTTCTTAATCGTGGAATAATTTAACTGGGGTTTATTAAACTTTCGTGAAAAGTTTCGCATCAAAGAAGCGCTCGCATCAATTTCCAGTTTAAAACCTCGAGAAAAATCCAGAGCCAGAAGAACAGGGGTATTACATAAAAGAGTCTTTACACAATCCATCGCATACCGACACTCAAAGGACCAATCAAAAGATTTAGACGGGCCAAGCAATGCAGTGAGAGGGCTGACAATAATCGAGAAGTTCTTATAAAAGTTTCGATAATAGCCAGCCATCCCCAAAAATCGTCTCAATTCCCTACGAGTTGTAGGCACAGGAAATTCCGAAATAGCCGTGACTTCGGCTTCTACAGGTCGCACCTGTCCCTGACCCACCTCTTTGCCAAGATAAGTAACCGTAGCTTGGCCAAATTCACACTTAGCCAAGTAAAGTGTTAGATTAG
This sequence comes from Silurus aristotelis, assembly GCF_946808225.1. NCBI lineage: Eukaryota > Metazoa > Chordata > Actinopteri > Siluriformes > Siluridae > Silurus > Silurus aristotelis. The sequence goes on from NC_139580.1 coordinate 31,747,722, forward strand.
CGTTTGCAAGAACACTGTTCTCAACAAACTCATGTGTGATGTCCAATCTGCGGAGTAAATAACAAGATCGTCAAGGTATGCATTACAATTAGGTACACCTGCCAATACTATGTTCACTAAACGTTGAAAAGTCGCGGGCGCGTTTCGGAGACCGAAAGCCATGGCAGTATACTGAAGAAAGTTATCAGGGGTTACAAATGCAGAAACTTCCGATGCTTGGGGAGTTAAAGGGACTTGCCAATAGCCCTTTAACATATCAAGTTTACTCACAAAAAAGGCAGATCCTATATTATCGACACCATACGGTCCTCCATAGTCCTCCATACGGGGTAATGGATAACTGTCTGACACCGTTACTGCATTCACTTTACGGAAATCCGTACAAAACCTAAAAGTACCATCTGGCTTAGGAACGAGTAAACAAGGTAAACTCCACGGGCTATAACTGTGCTTGGCTAGACCAGTCTCTAGTAAATAATTTACCTCCTGACGCATTATGGATCTCTTTACTGAATTAACGCGATACGCGTGTTGTTTAATCAGACGGGCACCGTTTATCTTAATGTCATGATGCAAAACATTGGTAAGTTTAGGAACATCACTAAACAGACAGTTAAAGTCAGAAAGTAATTTAACAATGTCTGCTTTCTGGTCAATAGACATATGATGAAGAAGAGACTTTAAATTTCTTAACATCTCAGAATTTGTTAACCTTGCACATTGCTGAGCAGCATTACGCAGTCCTACGCCATCCTCGTTAGCACCGGACACATCGGGGGATGAAATCTGCTCCACGGTTACAGCAATAGAAGAGTCGGCTGGTCCTTTAGTCTGTTCCGAAGCTTTTTCTCCTGCATCCTCCCTAGCATAGTAAGCTTTTAACATGTTTATGTGGCAAACACGCGTTTGGCGTTTTCTATCAGGTGTGTGTATCATATAGTCGTTTCACTTATTTTCCTTTTCACTACATAAGGACCATAAAAACGAGCAGACAAAGAAGATCCAGGAACTGGTAAAAATACTAGTACCTGATCCCCAGGCGTAAAAGAACGTGCAACTGCTTTACGGTCATACCTGAGCTTAATGCCCTTCTGCGCAATGATTAGCGATTTCTTTAGCAAGCGAGCAAGCAGCATGCAAACGATCACGAAAATGACTTACATAATCCAGAACATTTGTTTTCGGACTGGAATCAACTGACAACATTTGGTCTTTAAGAATTTTGAGCGGCCCTCTTACCTGGTGACCAAAAACCAGTTCGGCTGGGCTAAACCCAAGAGATTCTTGTACGGTTTCTCTTACAGCGAATAAAACCAGAGGAACTCCCTCATCCCAGTCTCTAGCTGTCTTCAAACAATATTTTTGTAGCATTGATTTTAATGTCTGATGAAAACGTTCTAAACAACCTTGGGACTCTGGATGGTACGAACTTGAAACACGATGAGTAATCCCCAAAGACTGCAATACTTGTTTGAAAAGCTTAGATAGAAAATTCGTACCTTGATCACTCTGTACAATTTTTGGTAGGCCGAACGTAGTAAAGAACTTCACTAAGGCCTTAATAATAACAGGACTGGTGATCTTTCTTAATGGTATTGCCTCCGCAAATCTAGTAGCTATACACATGATAGTTAACAAATACTGGTTACCCGATTTTGTTTTTGGCAACGGCCCAACACAGTCTACCACCACATGTTCGAACGGTTCACCGATGGCTGGTATGGGGACCAGTGGAGCAGATGGAATAACTTGATTCGGCTTCCCGGCCAATTGACATTCATGACAAACATGGCAATAACTTGCCACATCCTTTTTTAAACCTCGCCAAAAGAAGTGCTTTAAAACTCAATTGTACTTCTTTGTAACTCCAAGATGTCCCGCAAGTGGATGATCATGCGCTAGAAATAAAACATGCTGGCGATAAGGAGAAGGAACAACAATTTGATAGACCGCATTCCGATCTAAATCCGTATCCGTTTTAGAGGACCATTTTCTCATCAACATGCCATTGTCCATGAAATAGCCAACTTTCTGGTCTTTAATCACATCAGAAGAAACAACAGAATTAAAATTAAGAACAAGAGATTTGTCCTTAATCTGCACAGCAATAATTTCTTCTCGAGACAAAGACAGCTTTGACAATTCTACCTCAGTCACAGCTACTTGAGAACTCTTTATATTCTCTTTTTGTTCTTCAGATACTACAGCTTTTTCAGGGTTCCCGTCAGAAAAAAGTGGAAGAATAAACGAATCAGACAAATCGACTACATCACCCATTTTTCGAGACTGAGCGCGAGTAACCGCACATGCAGGAAAAACATTAGTGTTAGTCAAATCCTCTGACTGACAAAAAACATCAGGTTTATCAACAACCTCTAAAACAGGCATTAGTCTTCCACCTGCCAAGTCATTCCCAAGGATAAAGTCAACACCGGTTACTGGAAGAGAAGGACGAACAGCAACTCGTACAAACCTGGTACATAAGCCGCACTGCAGGTGTACTCGGTGCAATGGCACTTTTACGCAACCCATCTCAATACCCTTTACGATGACACTCAAACCACAGGAGGTATCCTCAGAAAAATTTTATTTCTCCGCCACGATAAATGACTGCATCGCACCTGTGTCTCTAAGCATTTTAAATTCTTTCTGATCCTCACTATTACCAGTCAAAGAAATGAGCCCTTTAAGAATAAACGGAATGTAACTGTCATCAATCCTTTCTTCACAAGGCACAGCAACGGCTGAGTTAAGGGATTTTGCAAATCCAACACTTTTAGGTTGGGATTGCGTTTTCTTATGTTTTAAAACCAAACAATCAGCTATTACGTGACCAGATTTATGGCAATAAAAGCACTCACGATTCTCCCGAGATCGCGGTGGACTGGAGTTAGAACGGAAAGTTTGTGATTGGAGAGAAACAGACTGAGTTTTCTCTGCGTGCAAAAAAACTGTTTTATGCGTTAAAACGAACTCGTCCGCTAACACAGCTGCATGTGACAAAGAAGTTACTTTTTGTTCGTTCAGGTAAACTACAACACGTTCCGGCAGACAACTCTTGAACTTTTCTAACAAAACAAGTTCTCTCATCGAGTCGAATTCTTTCACTTTGCTAGCAGTGCACCACTTATCGAACAGAATTCCTTTTTCTCGTGCAAACTCTACAAAGGTCTGTGTAGAGTTTTTTTTTATGGCCCCTAAACTTCTGCCTATACGCTTCTGGAACTAGCTCATATGCACGAAGGATAGCAGATTTCACGGACTCGTAGTTTAAACTCTCCTCTAGCGATAAGCTAGAGCAGACTTCCAGAGCTTTACCAAACAATTTACATTGTAACAAAAGTGACCAAACATCTTTAGGCCATCGAAGGGAAGTAGCAATTCGCTCGAAAGCATTGAAATAAGAATCTACTTCAGATTCTCTAAATTGGGGTACTAATGCAACATGCTTACTTACGTCAAACGTAGGCGAGGATGAATGTACCAGAGGAGAAGCATCAGACTCTCGTGGGGTCGGCTGCGCAGCGGACCCAGTAGCAGCAGCCACTTTCATCGCCTCCATATCCAGCTGTCGCAGCTTCACCTGCTTGTCAGCCTCTATTTCAAGTCTGCGTACCTCCAGACGCAGGGTTAGCTCAGCCTGACGTGTTTGGGCTCTCTCATGGGCGTCGTATTGTAACCGAGCCAGGCGGACTTTCAGTCGCGCATCCCCTCCAGAGTCAACAGAGCTGGGAGAGAATGGATCAAAGGGCGGCAACCTGGCCTTAGCTTCGGGCTGCCTCTCCGCTTCAGCATCAGCTATGCCACTCTGCGGATCCTCATCTCCAACAGTGAGAGGCCCAACAACAACATCACTACGGCTTATAACCTGGCCGGTGTCCTTACCATCAGCTGTGTCTGACATGGGGAGAATTTTTAGCTTTACCAAGCACTGTACTATTTCACTCTTTATGTCTCTTTTCAAACCTTGCCTTTTTACAATGATCTGGTAGTGATCAGCTATCAGAAATAAATCCTGCTTCCGACATAAATCTATCTGCTCTAACGAAGGAGTAACAAAAAATTTCGACAAGCTAAACATTCTCGCAATGCACAGCCAGCAAACAAACACTACTCCGTAATTCCACACAAGAACATCGCCTTGTTATACCAACACAAACACAGTCAGTCGTACTTTGATTTGAGCGCGTCTCTACACTGGAGTATAATCAGCTCCATTTAGAGGTTGGTTGATGCGCTTTCCAAGCCAAACACAAACAGGATTACTGAGAAGTTCAAATCTGCATTTCTGGGCTTCAAAATCAGTAAATTGCCGGGTAAATTCAGTGCGGAGTACGCAGAGTTTTACAGCTGTCTCGACTGACACGCCAACGCACCAAAAAAGCATTCTGGGATTTGTAGTATTAGCGGTGTATGCGTTATACACTGGTGGGCCAGCTCTAATACACATTTGATATGATCTCACGGGCCAAATATTATTACACGGGCCAGATTTTGACACCCCTGACCTAGAGCATCTCAACACCTAGTGCACCTAAAACACTTCATCATCTAGTGCTCTTGATCACCTAGTGCACATAGAGCACCTCACCATCTAGTTCACCTAGAGCACTTAACCACCTAGTGCATGTCTCCCCCTAGTGGCCTTCACCACCTAGTGAACCTAAATGAAACCTAATGCACCTAGTGCACTTCACCATCTAGATCATCTAGTGCACATCACTGCCCAGTGCACATCACTGCCTAGTGCACCTCACCATCTAGTGCATTTCACCACCTAGGGCACTTCTCAAGCAAGTGCACTTCACCATCCAGTGCACCTTGTGCACTTCACGACATTGTGCACTATACCACCCAATGCACCTAGTGCACATCAACACCTAGTTTACTTCTTCAGCTAGTGCACCTAGAGCACTACACCACCTACATTACCTAGTGCACTTAACCACCCAGTGTACCTAATGCACATCACTACCCAGTGCACCTAGTGGACTTCACCAGGCACAACATTTCACCACCTAGTGAACCTAGAGCACCTCACCACCAAGTGCAGCTAGAGTGCACTTCACCACCTATAGCACATTACCACCACAACACCTAGTGCACTTTACCACCTATAGGAGATACTACCTAGAGCACCTAGTGTACTTCACCACCTAATGCACATCATGACCTACTGTACTACTGCACCTAGCACCCTTCACCACCTAGAGCACCTCACCATATATTGCACCTAATGCACTTTACCACCTAGTGTACTTCACCTCCTATTGCACCTAAAGCACCTCACCACTCAGATCACTTTACCCCCTAGGCCACCTAAAGCACCTCACCACCTATGGCACCAAGAGCATCTTACCACCCAGTGCACCTAGTGCCTAGCACCCCTCACCACTGTAAGATGAAATTTTTACATTAATATTATAATTCTGTTTAAGTATATGTATTTTGTTATAATCAGTGTATGTATGAAGTTTTTTTCAAAGCTGAACTGAAATAATCCATAAAGCTTGCAATGTAGAGCGTGATCAAGGCAGCATGTCTGAACACAATGCTCTTGACCAGGCACTGTGCTCTCAGCTAAGCAAAACAGAGAAAGATAAAAGATTATCTTTGTACAGAATGGGAAAACATCTGTGTGCAAAATGCGTCACTAGGGCGAAGTGAACTGAAACAGCACGAGAAACAAATGATTAGTTTTATTATGGAGCAAACCAATCAATATTATACTGCAATGTCGTAATAAGAGAATTAATAATATTGTCTTAAACAGCAAGAGAAAACAACAGACTGATCATCCCAAGACAAAATCGTCTTCTGGCTCCTAAACCCCAAAATCGGGTGGAGGGTTGCGCTCATCCGAGATCCCCGGCGACCCGATCCAACGAACTTGCACGCGGTGCACATACTACAAAAATTCTAGGTGAGTGTTCCTTTTTCTCTCCTCAAAGGTAAAAGTAGATCAGGGACCAATTCTCAAAAGGGTCAGGACTTAATCTAAAACAGGGGATTAAGTAAAGGGAAAAATAGGCTGATGACGATCAGTCGATGATACGTGGTGACCACGTGGAGAATTAATAGATCTACAGGGAGGGGAGAGATGGGAAACAGTCAACAGAAAACAGACAGAGACGGAGACTCAGGAGTGGTTTTCACTCAAGGGTGTTATAAGATAATGACTAACAAACATGGGTCTTGGTGGCATGAGGATGTGAACGCCTTACAACAATTATATGGGTTTAAGGGGAAACTAGGCGTGAAGCACATGACAGATGTAATGCAGAGATGGAAAAAACATAAGCTTAAAGGGAGAGATGATGTCCTAAATCATGAAAGACATGGTAGAATCTTACAGCTCTGGTTTAATGAAGCTGATAGACGATATAAGAAACAATTGTGTAAAGAAATGGCTCCTGTATCATCCACTGTTTCTACTTCTGTTTTTTCTGAGAGTGATAGATGCGTAAGGGACCGCAAAGGACAAGAGGATGACGATCGCTGTCCGGTCTCTCCCCGCTCTCCTCCTCCCCCTGCTCCTCAAATTGTCGCCGCCGCACTCCCCTTACCACAATCACAGCCAGGACCTGGACCAGCTGAGGAAAGAAAAGAAACACAAGCTGCACCATCATATTCTGATCTATTGTCAATATCTACACTGCCTCTCCCACCGCCTCCATCTCCACGACTCCTTCAAGTAAAGGGCGAAGAAGCCCTACCTATGGATTCAAGAGGAAAAGATAGAAGCAGAGGAAGATCCAGACCTCTGTAGTCGTGTAAAAACCTCCTGTGTGGGGGTGGGGACTGCCAGCCTGGCCGAAGTAAAAAGACATGCCACACATCAACAAAGACTGATAAAAGCTTCTAGAAAACATAAATCTGATAAACAAAACAATGACTTCCAACTGGCCTTGATTAAAATTCAATTCAATTCAGTTCAATTCATTTTTATTTGTATAGCGCTTTTAACAATGAACATTGTCTCAAAGCAGCTTTACACAGATGATGCGGTGATTAAACAGGTCCAACAGGACCCGCTGAGAAACCTGAAAGAGCTCTGGTTTTAGGAGACTCCATTCTGAGGCACGTGAAATTAGCTAGACCTTTAGGGGCACCAGCAGCACAGGTCATGTGTATACCGGGAGCCAGGACGCCGGACATAGCAGGTCAGCTTAGATTCTTAGGAAAGCACAGGTTCTCTAAGAACAATTAGCGAAGGCAATGTCCGATGCTGTAATATGCTCTGGCCCCATCCCAATACGACGTGGTGATGTAGCCTACAGCAGGTTATGGTCGCTGAACTGCTGGATGTCCGAGTGGTGCTCCAAAAATAATGTGGGCTTCATTAATAATTGGAGCATTTTTGAGGGCAAGGCTGGCCTGTTAGGGCGGGACGGTGTCCATCCCACTCGGGAAGGTGCTGCTCTCATTTCTTGTAGTATAGGTCATTGTCTCAGAACAGCACTAGTTAACAAGTGACTGTCTAGAGCCAAGGCCAGGGAGCAGACAGACAGGCTAAACCAACCGTCTGCTAGCTGCACAGAGTCGTCACTCAGGATCCACCAAATTGAGACTGTGTCTGTCCCCCGAGCGAAACCAAAATATAGGAATTCTCAGAAAGTCTGTTTTAGTAACCTGATTAACATTAAATTAAATAGGACTGAACGCACAGCAGCACCTCTGATCTAAAGATAGGATTGCTGAATATTAGATCTCTCACGTCTAAAGCGCTTAATGTAAACGAAATTATTACCGACCAGGAGTTTAAAATAATGTGTTTGACAGAAACATGGATTAAACTGAATGAATATTTAGCATTAAATGAAGCGAGTCCTCCTGGGTATAGTTACATACACCAACCCCGTCTAAATGGCAGAGGAGGCGGAGTTGCAGCTATTTATAATAATAATCTAAGCGTCACACAAAAGACTAAACACAAATGTAAAACATTTGAAGTTCTTTACACCAGCATAAAATATTCAGTGTCTGAAAGCAGGTCCAGTCAGACAATTCCACTAATTATTATTTATAGACCCCCAGGGGCCCGACTCTGATTTTCTCATAGAATTTGCAGATTTCATCACAAATTTAGTTACTTCTCTAGACAAAGCATTAATTGTTGGTGATTTTAACATTCATTTTGGTAATCAGGAAGACTCCTTAAGAGCAGCTGTTGTGTCCATTCTAGATTCAGTTGGAATTAATCAGAATGTTATAGGACCCACTCATAGTGGTGGACACACTCTCGATTTGTTGTTAACATTTGGATTAAAAATAAAAAACGTAGTCATAATTCCACAGTCTGAAGCTATTTCAGACCATTACCTCATCTCTTTTAAAATTTGCCTCAGTCATTGCATTACTACTTCACCACGTTATCGTGTTAAGCGTACTTTCACGTCCGCTACAGCAGCGCGTTTTATTAACAAGCTTCCAGAAATTACGATATTAGATAGATCTCCGTCTGACCCTGCAGAGCTCGACTGGGCCACTGAACACCTAGAATCAACATTACGTTATACCCTAGATGATGTAGCTCCCCTTAAGACCAAAATGATCAGGGAGAAAAAATTAGCACAGTGGTATAATGATCATACACGCACCTTTAAACAGACCACTCGAAAATTAGAACGTAAATGGCGTCAAACAAAATTAACAGTATTTTAAATAGCATGGCAGGAGAGCCTTCTAATTTATAGAAAATCTCTTAGTGCTGCTAGATCAGCATATTTCTCCACCCTCATAGAAAATAACAAGCATAATCCTAGATTTTTATTCAGCACGGTAGCAAAATTAACAGGGAATAAAAGCACTGCACTCACATGCACACCATCATTAGGTACGTAGAAAAAATCTACTGATTAAAGGCTTGACTGAATAAATATGTTTTCAACCTCGACTTGAACACTGAGACTGTGTCTGAGTCCCGAACACTGGTTGGAAGGCTGTTCCATAACTGCGGGGCTTTATAAGAGAAAGATCTGCCCCCTGCTGGAGTCTTCATTATTGGAGGAACCAACAGATAGCCTGCACCTTTTGATCTAAGTAGGCGTGGAGGATCATACTGGTACAGAAGTTCACTCAGATACTGCGGTGCGTGACCATTAAGTGCTTTATATGTCAGTAGTAGAATTTTATAATCAATGCAAGATTTGATTGGGAGCAGTGTAGACTGATTAATACAGGGGTGATGTGGTCATATTTCCTAGATCTAGTAAGGACTCTTGCTGCTGCATTCTGAACTAACTGAAGCTTATTTATGCACCTACTCGCACACCCAGACAGTAAAGCATTACAGTAGTCTAATCTAGAAGTAACAAAAGCATGAACTAGTTTTTCTGCATCCTGTAGCGACATCATATTTCTAATTTTAGCAATATTTCTAAGGTGAAAGAAGGCGATCCTGGTAATTTTATTCACGTGAGCCTCAAAGGAAAGACTCGAGTCAATAATCACACCAAGGTCTTTGACAGCCGTACACGCTGAAACAGAAACACCATCCAGAGATGTTAGGTAATCGGAAAGTTTGCTTCTAGCTGCATGTGGTCCTAGTAAAAGTACTTCCGTCTTATCTGAGTTTAGCAGAAGAAAGTTATCGAGCATCCACTGTCTAATGTCCTTTACACATTTTTCAACATTGTTAAGCTGATCTCTCTCATCTGGCTTTGCTGAAATATACAGCTGTGTATCATCAGCATAGCAATGGAATCTAATACCATGTTTATTAATAATTTCTCCAAGAGGCAGCATATATAAAGAGAAAAGCAGAGGGCCTAAGACAGATCCTTGAGGAACACCAAGCTTTATCTCAGAGAGTGTGGAGAACTCACCATTAACATCAACAAACTGATAGCGATCAGTCAAATAAGACCTGAGCCAAGAGAGAGCAAAGGGGAGATTTGATATTGGTCTGTAGTTGGACAGCTGACATGGGTCAAGGTCAGGTTTCTTAATTAGGGGGTGGATAACTGCCAGTTTGAAGGATTTTGGTACAAAACCAGTGCTAATGGAAGAGTTTATTATTTTTAAAACAGGTTCAATTACCTCTGGAATTATCTGTTTAAAGAAACTTGTAGGCAAGGGATCGAGAATGCAGGTTGATGATTTTGATGAGGAAATTAATGAAATTAAGTCATTCTCGTGAATAGGAGTAAAACTTTGTAATTGATTGTCTGTTATAATTACACTGCTGTCTACAGGGTTACTTGTAAAATAATTTGGATTTATATTAACCGTCTGGATTTTTTGCCTGATGTTTTCAATTTTATTATTAAAAAAGTTAATGAAATCATTAGTACCTAATGATACCTAACGTAATGTTGATTCTAGGTGTTTAGTGGCCCAGTCGAGCTCTGCAGGGTCAGACGGAGATCTATCTAATATCGTAATTTCTGGAAGATTGTTAATAAAACGCGCTGTAGCTGACGTGAAATGGCTGGGTTACAAACAACCCTGCCTCAAGCCACGGGAGGGAGGGGAAGAGGAAGAGGAAAAGACAGGCCACAAAGGTGGACTAAGTTACGTGGCGACCCTGAGGTGTGTTTCAACTGTGGACAAAAAGGTCACTGGAGAAGAGAATGTCCTAACCCACCCAGGCAAAAACCACGACAAGGAGAAAAAGAGGAGGGGGACTGAGAGGAGGAGAGAGAGGAAGACGACGGTTTTCAGCGTTCGTCAGACTCAGATAAGTCCTCGTCTATTATTTCTTTTGCTTGCAATGAAGAAATGCTTACTCTTTTGAAAGCTTTCCAACATTTGCCTACAGTCAGTATCAGTATTGCAGGGACACACATTAGCTTCTTATTGGACACAGGGGCTACAAATTCCGTGATAATGCGCGAACAGCTGCCACAACATGTAAAAGAAATAGATAAATGGGTTACATCACGTAGCGCAACAGGACACACAGTTAAAGAACCCTTTACTGAACTATTACCTTGTGTTTGGGATAATACTAAATTCAAACAGAATTTCTTAATCACGGACACATGCCCATACAATTTGTTAGGAAGGGACTTACTATGTAAGTTAGGTGCTAGTTTACAATGCTCAGGGACGGGGGTTGAGGTCTGTTTGAGAATGTATCGCGATTCAGGATGTGATTTGTACATTTATGAATGGCTCACCCCTGAGACCGATGGTTTCTCCCCACTAACTGTAGCTGCACACCTAATGCCGCCAACACATTTCTTCATGTCACCAAACCACCTGCATTGCACGGTACATGTATCACAGGGCCCAGACCACATTTTTGATTCTGATTGGATGAAAATGCAAATGGTTGTACTCAACACTGATTGGTTATATTGGAATAATAAATTCTGTGCCTTGTCAGTAAACCTCACTAATGCACGAAAAGCATTATATAGCGTTCAGGATGCAGCACCACATATATCACTAGCAAAACCCGTTTCGCATGCATGGAAAGAATTGGGCCCTTTCGTACTCACATGCGAAAACGCTAGAGGGTGGGTGGGCACTGATTCGCCCCCAATGGAGCGATTAGGCGATTTGTTTCGCTTCCCTTTTAGACATACCATCTGCGCACTCCGTTCAGTTAAGGTAATCTCGGAATATAACCTTGCCCCTCGATGTGCGCGTGACCAAGACGTTAATAACCCTGTGGCCGTCCCAAAAGGCCTTGAATCCATTCCGTCCACATTATGGGCCACTGACAAATATGATGTGGGACTCATTAAGGACTGTGCACCAGTAGTCATCACACCTAAGTCCTCATTCCGTCCAAAGAAACAACAATACCTATTGAAAAAAGAAGCCTTGGACGGAATTCGACCAGTTTTTCAGGCACTGTTACAGAAGGGCATCGTTGTTCCTTGCCCAGACTCGACCGTCCGAACGCCTCTCTTTCCGGTCAAAAAGATTCATGACAAGGGCCGCCCAATAGAATGGCGTTTTGTTCAAGATTTACAGGCTGTTAATGACGTAAAGGCCCGTGCTCCTAATGTCCCTAAACCATATACTATCCTCTCCCAGGTGCTGGCATTTGCAAAATACTTCACAGTAGTTGATATTTCCAACGCTTTTTTCAGTGTCCCAGTTCATCCAGATTCTCAGTTCTGGTTCGCGTTCAACTTTGACGGCAAGTCTTACACATTCACTCGCTTGTGTCAGGGGTATTGTGAAAGCCCCACTATTTACAATGACGCGTTGCGGGAAAAATTTATCCTCACTCCTGCTGTCCGAGGGTGTGGCACTTTTGCAATATGTGGATGACCTCCTACTCTGTGCCCCAACCCGACAGGAGTGTCTTGATAGCACGATAATTCTTTTAAAATTCTTGGCCGACCAAGGCCACAAAGTCAATCCCTCAAAGGTCACAGTAGCAGCCACTCAGGTTTCATTTCTAGGCCATGTGCTTTCAGCAGAAGGGAAAACACTTTCCACTAAACGAATACAAGCCATCCAACAGGTGCCAAAACCAGTCACAAAAAAATAAATGATGTCTTTTTTGGGAATGACCTCCTACTGTTGTACCTTTATTTTAAATTACGCTGAAATGGAAGCTCCACTCACTCAGTGCATTTATGGTACCCGTATGTCCGCATCTGATAAAGTCACATGGACTCCGGAGGTTAATGATTCGTTTATAGCATTGAAAACCGCTTTGCAATGTACTCCAACTCTTGGCCTACCGAACCCAGATAAACCTTTTACTCAGACAGTTGATAAACGACAGGGCACCATGGTTTCAGTCCTTTTACAGGACCATGGAGGCAAACTGCGCCCAAGTCAAGTCAAGTCAAGTTTATTTGTATAGCGCTTTTCACAACAGACATTGTCTCAAAGCAGCTTTACAGAAAACAACAGTGAAGGTGAATGGTGTGCGTTTGTCCCTGATGAGCAGCCGTGGCGACAGTGGCAAGGAAAAACTCCCTTAGATGATATGAGGAAGAAACCTTGAGAGGAACCAGACTCAAAGGGGAACCCATCCTCATATGGGTGACATCAAGAGTTTGCTCATAAATCTTTCAACAATACAGAACAATTTGTGATCATCATAGATCCAGCATCAGCTTCTCCATGCCAGGGCCTTTAAACACTCGGCATCTACTTCTCCATGATCATCCATAGGTCCATAATCTTCACGAGGTGGGACGTGACTGGAGCTGGCCAAACCTCAGGAAGCCTCGGGATGGGGAGAGAAAGAGAAGCAGTGGAGAGGAATTAGCGTAGCTGCTGTTCATGATATTAACAGCACAAGTTGATAATGTGCATGTGATCAGATGTTCTGGAGCACAAGGTTGTGATGTGATGTGTGTGATGTGTGTTATGTGTAGGCTTTGCTAAAAAGATATGTTTTTAATCTGCACTTAAACTGGGAGAGTGTATCTGAATCCCGAACACTGTCAGGAAGACTATTCCAGAGTTTAGGAGCTAAATGTGAAAATGCTCTACCGCCTTTAGTGGACTTTGCTATTCTAGGAACTACTAGAAGCCCAGAGTTTTGAGATCTCAGGGAGCATGACGGATTGTAGCGTGTTAAGAGACTGGATAGATACATGGGAGCCAAACCATTTAGTGCTTTATAAGTGAGTAGCAGTAGTTTGTAGTCTATTCGAAACTTAATAGGAAGCCAATGTAGGGACGATAAGATTGGGGTTATATGATCGTATTTTCTTGACCTAGTAAGAACTCTTGCTGCGGCATTCTGAACTAACTGAAGCTTGTTTATTAATGATGCAGGACATCCACCTAGTAATGCATTACAGTAGTCTATTCTAGAGGTCATAAACGCATGGACGAGCTTCTCTGCATCAGATATAGATAACATATTTCTTAACTTAGAAATATTTCTAAGGTGAAAGAAGGCTGTTTTTGTAACTTGATTGATGTGATTTTTGAAAGATAAGTTGCTGTCTAAAATAACTCCCAGGTCTTTTATCGTTGAACTAGTAGTTACAGAACAACCGTCTAAATGCAGGCTGAGATGCTGGAGCTTCTGTGTACTATTTTTTGGGCCGATGAGCAAAATCTCCGTTTTATCAGAATTTAATAGCAGAAAGTTATGGGTCATCCAATCTCTTATTTCTTCAACACACTCAGTTATGCGAGCTAATTGAGCTGTATCGCCTGGTTTGGATGAAATATATAGCTGGGTATCATCAGCATAACAATGGAAGCTAATTCCATGCCTTCTAATAATATTTCCTAATGGAAGCATGTATATTGTAAAAAGCAGGGGTCCCAGAACTGACCCTTGTGGCACGCCATAATTTACTAGCATTATCCTGGATAGCTCTCCATTTAAATCTACGAAATGGTAACGATTGGACAGGTAGGATTTAAACCAGCTTAATGCCTGTCCCTGAATACCGATGTAATTCTGTAAGCGATCGAGGAGAAGATCATGATCTATAGTGTCGAACGCAGCACTAAGATCTAGTAAAACTAATAGGGAGATGTAGCCTTGGTCTGAAGCTAAAAACAGGTCGTTAGTGATTTTAACTAGAGCAGTTTCTGTGCTATGATGGGGCCTAAAACCTGACTGAAACTCTTCAAAGATATTGTTCTCCTGCAAGTGGTTACATAGCTGGGCAGCGACAATCTTTTCTAAAATCTTAGACATAAATGGGAGATTTGAAATTAGTCTGTAATTCGATAGCGTGTTTGGATCCAGATTAGGTTTTTTAATGAGGGGCTTAATAACTGCTAACTTGAGGGATTTAGGGACATGACCTAACGATAGTGAGGAGTTAATAATATTTAAAAGAGGCTCACCAGCTGTATATAACACTTCCTTCAGTAGTTTAGTGGGAATTGGATCTAACTGACATGTTGTTGATTTAGCTTTCATAATAGCATCATACAGCTCTTCCTGTCCTATACATGTAAAACAGTGTAGTTGTGGGGTTGTAAGTACGATTGTGTCGGGAGATGCTGTCAGAGGTTGAACTGCCACAATTGTTTTTCGAATGTTATCTATTTTTTCAGTGAAGAAATTCATAAAGTCTTCACTACTAAACTGTGATGGAACACATTTTTCAGATCCCTGATTTGTTGTTAATTTAGCGACTGTACTGAAAAGGAACCTGGGGTTGTTTTTGTTATTTTCTATGAGTTTGCTCAGGTGTTTAGCTCTAGCAGCTTTTAGCGCCTGTCTGTAGCTAAGCATACTGTCTTTATACGCAATTCTAAATACCTCCAATTTAGTTTTCCTCCATTTTCTCTCCAGATTACGTGTTGTTCTCTTTAGGGCATGCGTATGACTATTATACCAAGGTGCAGGTGCTTGTTCTCGAACCTTTTTTAACCGGATGGGGGCAACAGTGTCTAAAGTGCTAGTGAGGATAAGGTCTATGTTGTTCGCCATCTCATCAAGATGATCAGCAGTTATGGGTTTAATGTGAAACTGAGATAAATCAGGCAGGTTATTTATGAATCTGTCCTTAGTGGTTGGAATAATAGTCCTACCAAGTCGATACCGTGGTGAAACACGGTTAATCTGCTCTACCGGTAGTGTGTACAGTAGGAGATAATGGTCTGTGATGTCATCATTCTGAGGTAAAATATTTATATCAGTGACGTCTGCTCCGTGGGATATTATTAAGTCTAGTGTGTGGTTAAAACGGTGGGTTGGTCTGGTGACGTTTTGTTTAACTCCAAAAGAGTTTAGTAAATCGACAAATGATAATCCTAGGGCATCGTTTTCATCATCTACATGAATATTAAAATCTCCTACAAGCAGCACTTTATCAAAGCTGATCAGGAGGTCTGAGAGAAAACAAGCAAACTCATGAAGAAAATCAGCGTAGGGTCCTGGGGGTCTGTACACGGTGACCAGAGCGAGTTTTCTATGCATGTCTGAAAGTGCAATTTTAAGAACGAGCACTTCAAATGATTTAAAGCTGAATCCTAATCTCTGACTAACATTAAGAGAAGCACTATAAATGGTTCCTACACCCCCCCCACGACCAGTCTGACGGGGCTCATGCTTATAAACATATCCTGACGGTGTCGACTCGTTTAGACCCATATAATCACCTGGTTTAATCCAGGTCTCAGTGAGACAGAGTGCATCGAGATTATTATCTGTGATCATCTCATTTACAATCAGTGCTTTGGGTGCAAGTGATCTAATGTTTAAAAGACCGAACTTTAGAACTTTGTTGTGTTTGTTTATCTGGCATTTTTCAGTTTTAACTGCAATAAGATTATTTCTGGATCTTGTGTATGTAATTCTTGGTTTTACTACACGAGGAATAGATACGGTTTCTATAAACTGGGCTGTGTGTGAACTTGTAACTATTTGGTCTGTAGTATGCGTGTTCTTATAGTTGAAGATTTCTTGATGTCTTACCAGTCAGATGGTGTGTAGTATCCTAGAGATGTTATCTGATAGCACTGCTGCTCCAACTCTGCTGGGGTGCAGGCCATCAGGGCGGAAGAACCTAGGACGCTCCCAGAAACAGTTCCAGTTATTAACAAAGAGAAGTTTATGTTCTCGACACCATGACTGTAACCATTCATTTAGTGCTAAAAGTCTACTAAACTTCTCAGCCCCTCGCTGGTAAGTGGGAAGAGGTCCTGACACAATGATCCTCGTTGTGGGTGATGTGCTGCGTACCGTCTCCACCAGGATCCTGAAGTCCCTCTTTAAGATCTCCGTTTGCCGCAGCCTGGTGTCGTTTGATCCGGCATGGAGAACAACCGCTCCGAAGTTCTCGTTCAGGATCGCGGGTACCTGCGCAGCGACATCCAGAACACGAGCACCAGGAAAACAGCGAGTGTGCACCTTACCTTTAGCTCGGGTAGCGCGGACATGCCGGACGATGGAATCTCCGAGAATAACAGTGTCGCGTTCCGTCTCGCGGAGGGGGACGAAGCGGTTCTCGGTCGAGATCTCGAAGGCCGGTGGTGGAGGTGGAGACGTCCTCGATCGGGGCTTGGCTTGTCTCTTCCGCCGCGGTCGCATCCAGGGTCCATGTTGCACCGGTGCCGGAGTTGTAGGTGCGCTGGGCCTGGGCATAGAAGCACGCGGAGTTGATGTGCTGGGAGCGTTAGGTTCAACCCGGGAGTTTACCTGGGATGAGTGCGCGTCCGCCCGGGATGTTTCCAGCGCCGCTTTCCGCTCTCGCAGCCGGTCATGCTTTACATGCAGCTCGCGAATCTGTTTCTCCAATGCCTCCATCTCCAACGCCACCGTTTGCAACTCGAACGAGTCCTCACCTGTGCTCGAATGCAGACAAACAACCGGCATAGTGCTTATCGTCACGAACAGATTTATTATACAGAGATGTGAGTGAGAGAAAATAAATATAAACAACACTAGTTATAGTCGAGTTAACTAACTACAGGCACAAGTCAGGAAGACAAAAACAATTAAGGATTATTAAAAGAGAAAAAACGGATAGATAGATAGCAAAGTTTGTTTGAAAGACGCCGAGAGATACAAACACGTAACTCGCGGCAAACAAGTCAAACACAGGAAGCTACGTCACAGGATACCAGTGGCATACTTCTCGTCAAAACTGGACGCAGTAGCTTGAGGTCTGCCTCCATGCCTTCACGCTGTGGCTGCAGCTGAAAAAGCAGTCATGACTTCAAAGGAATTTGTGGGCTTCGCTCCACTTACACTTCTTGTTCCTCATGAGGTTTCCATGATATTATTAGAACAAAAAACGTCTCATCTTTCAGCGGCTCGTTGGCTGCGGTATAATTTTGTTCTTTTACAAATGCCAAATCTCACTGTTAAACGATGTACTACTCTTAACCCAGCTACTTTACTCCCTATCGCAGGTGACGGGGACCCGCACTCTTGCGTGGCGGCGCTGGAACAAGTCTGCACTCCACGTCCTGATTTACAGGACACAGAATTGCTGAACAGCGATCTCATATTGTTTGTAGACAGTTCATCCAGCAAAGACGCATTGGGCGTCAATAAAGTAGGGTGTGCCGTAGTAACATTAAATGACATCCTTTTTCAAGAAGCACTGCCTTCCTCATACTCTGCACAGGCGGCAGAATTAGTGGCGCTCTCAAAAGCTTGTGCTTTGGCCAAGGGTAAGCGAGTTACCATTTATACAGAAGGCAGACGGTAAGCCAAGCTTAAATCATTCTCTAGTAAAAGATTTACTGGATTCGCTTCTCTCACCATCTGAGATCGCTGTCTGCAAATGCGTGCTGACTTAGCAGCCAAGGCAGCGGCTCGACTTCCTCTTTCCGTAACCGCACTACACGATTCTGCTGACGATGTTCCTTTTAACTTCTTTGACCTATCCCCCTTGCAGGTTTTCACTTCCGCCTCTGACAAACGACTCTGGCAAACCGCTGGTTGCACTCTGACCTCTAACGTCTGGCGCTCCCTTGACGGCTGCCCATGCCTTCCCTCACATTTTTTTGTAACGTTCTGTAAATTAACGCATGGATTGGATCATGTGTCAACAGGGGGAATGATGGATGCAGTTAAAAAAAATTGGTTCACAAAAGGGTTTACAGCAGCAGCACAGTACTACACAGCCCGATGTCAAACAAATAACATATCACAGGGTCAGAGAGTACAGCAAGCAGGGCATCCCAGCCCGTCTAAACCATTTGAACAGCTCATGGTCGATTACATCGAATTAACACCTTCCATGGAAAAAAAATACTGCATAGTCGCTGTAGACATGTTCTCAAAATGGGTAGAAGTACTCCCCACCGCTAAGGCAGATGCACAAGGGGTGGCAAAATTGCTACTAACAGAAATAATACCACGATGGGGAATCCCTGCAAAAATTTCTAGCGATAACGGATACCATTTCGTGAATGAGGCAATAAAAGCAGTGGAAACGCTCCTCCAAACGTCATGGAAACATCACTGCTCATATCACCCACAGTCTGCAGGGGCTGTGGAAAGAGAAAACCAAACAATAAAACAAAAACTAGCTAAAATATGCGAAGAAAAGAATCTTCCATGGCCGAAAGCTCTGCCAATTGTTTTGATGTACATGAGAATGAGAGAAAGAAGAAAGTTGAAATTATCACCTTTCGAAATATTATTTTTAAGGCCTCCACACATGGGCTGGGAACCCAGAGCTGCAATATTGCCTGACTCTACAATGTGTGAACATGATTTTATGTCATATTGTATTGGACTAGATAAGGTGTTATGTTCCATCTCCAAACAGGTGAAAACGGCAGCAGGGAAAGGGGCAGAAGGTCCTCTACACCCGATCAAGCCTGGCAAGTGTTAAGGTTGGCCAACGAAACAGAGGAAGCGCTATTTGAGATATCAGCAGAACTTCATACAATCAGAGAAGCAGTTATTCAAATTAGGTTGGTTTTAGATATGTTAACTGCGGAGAAAGGTGGGGTATGCAAAATGTTGGGAACATCCTGTTGTTTCAGCTTGCCAGATGTTTCAGCAAATGTCAAGTCAAGTCAAGAAGCTTTTATTGTCATTTCAACCATATATAGCTGATGCAGTACACAGTGAAATGAAACAACGTTCCTCCTGAACCCAGGTGCTACATAGAACAACATAAAACAAACAGTACAGAAAAGAAAAACACAGGGCTGAGAACAGTGCAAAAGACAACACAAGACAGTGCAAGACAACACAGGACAGTGCAGGACAATACACAATACACAAAATATAAAAATAAAAATGGAAATAGCTCCGCCAGTAAAACCTGTCGTAACAATATAAGGTGCAGTGTAAACAGAAAAATGTAAACAGAATTTGTGCAATTCAGCAGCAGCTGTCAGGCTGCAGACGCGGAAGCCGATATAGTCCGATCATTGTCCTTTTATTTCAAAAAACCGTACAACACAAAACACTCATAAGCCGTTGAACACAATAAACAAAGACATCCGCTCGAATTCACTATGTTCACTATGAGCGCGAATGCCCCAAGCATAATCCATAAAGCCTTCGGTAATGAGTAATCCAGTTCGAATATACAGCCAGCGGTGAATGCTGGCGGTCGAGCAGCCACGCGATTGTCCAGCTTGACAATATAACGACCGACAGCCTGTGACTCAAGAACGTGAGTTTATGTAGTCTGATCTTTCATGAGCCACAGCTGTCGGTAATCTTGGGAAGCAGCGTGACTGCTATCGAGGGGGGCGTGGCAGGGTGAATCTCTGACAGCTACAGACGGGGGCGTGGCAGGGTGAATCCCTGACAGCTACAGAGGGGGGCGTGGCAGGGTGAATCCCTGACAGCAGCAATCAAAAATAAAGTTAACAGTAACCAAAGGATTTGGACAGAATATTGTGCAAAATAACAAGTCCCGGAATCAGCAACAGACGGCATGTAAACATTTTGCGATAGTGAAAAGTGTGATTGGTATTTAAACCTGGGTGAGCGAAGTGTATGATGGGTGTTGAGTCCGGTTTGTGCAGATCAGTCACACAGTTGTGTGTAAGTGTGTGTGTGTGTGTGTGTGTGTGTGTGTGTGTGTGTGTGTGTGTGTGTGTGTGTGTGAGAGAGAGAGTTCAGTTCAGTTCTTTGTTGAGGAGCCTGATGGCTTGCGGGAAAAAACTGTTGCACAGTCTGGATGTGGCGGCCCGAATGCTTCGGAACCGTTTCCCTGATGGTAGGAGTGCGAAAGTGTGTGTGACGGGTGTGTGTGGTCATCCACAATGCTGTGTGCTTTGCGGATGCAGCGTGTAGTGTAGATGTCCATGATAGAGGGGAGAGAGATTCCGATAATCTTCTCAGCTGTCCTCACTATCCTCTGTAGGGTCTTGCGATCCGAGACGGTGCAGTTCCCAAACCAGGCAGTGATGCAGCTGCTCAAGATGCTCTCGATGGTCCCTCTGTAGAACATGGTCAGGATGGGGGGAGGGAGATGAGCTTTCCTCAGCCTTTTTAGGAAGTAGAGACGCTGCTGGGCTTTCTTGGTGATGGAGCTGGTGTTAAGTGACCAGGTAAGCTTGTCCGCCAGATGAACACCAAGGAATTTGGTGCTCTTGACGATCTCCACTGAGGATCCAGCGATGATCAGTGGAGAATGGTCACTCTGTGTTCTCCTGAAGTCAACAACCATCTCTTTAGTTTTGTCGACGTTTAGAGACAGGTTGTTGGCTCCACACCAGGCTGTTAACCGTTGCACATCCTCTCTGTATGCTGACTCGTCGTTCTTGCTGATTAGACCCACCACGGTCGTGTCATCGGCAAACTTGATGATGTGATTCGAGCTGTGCATTGGTGCACAGTCGTGAGTCAGCAGAGTGAACAGCAGTGGACTGAGCACTGCTCAGTGTGGTGGTGCTGGAGATGCTGTTTCCGATCCGGTCTTCCAGTCAGGAAGTCCAGGATCCAGTTGCAGAGAGAGGTGTTCAGGCCCAGTAGGCTCAGCTTCTCGATCAGGTGCTGAGGAATGATTGTGTTGAATTCTGAACTGAAGTCTATAAACAGCATCCTTACATAAGAGTCCTTGTTATCCAGATGGGTGAGGGCCAGATGAAGGGTTGTGGAGATAGCATCGTCCGTGGAGCGGTTTGGACGATATGCGAACTGCATGGGGTCCAGTGCGGGTGGAAGCTGGGTCTTTATGTGCCTCATGATGAGCCTTTTCGAAGCACTTCATCACGATGGGTGTGAGCGCGACGGGACGATAGTCATTGAGGCAGGAGACGGAAGACTTTTCCGGCACAGGAATGATGGTCGTCGTCTTGAGGCACGTAGGAACAGTGGCGCTGCTCAGGAAGATGTTGAAGATGTCAGTGAGGACATCTGCTAGCTGTTGTGCACATTCCCTGAGCACTCTGCCAGGAATGTTGTCTGTTCCAGCAGACTTCCGTGGGTTAACTCTGCATAGAGTTTTCCTCACTTCAGCTGTGGTTAGACAGAGCACCTGGTCACTGGGAGGAGGGATGGTCTTCCTCGCCACCATGTTGTTCTACACCTCGAACCGGGCGTAGAAGTCGTTCAGCGCATCTGGGAGGGAGGCGTCACGGTCACAAGCAGGTGATGTGGTCTTGTAATTCGTGATCGCCTGGATGCCCTGCCACATGCGCCGGGTGTCTCCGCTGTCCTGGAAGTGGCTGTGTATTCTCTTGGCGTGTGCGCGCTTCGCCTCTCTGATGGCACGGGACAGTTTGGCCCTTGCTGTTTTCAAGGCCGCCCTGTCCCCAGCTTGTTTTTAGCAGCGCACGCAACTTGGCGGTCATCCACGGCTTCTGGTTGGAGCGTGTAGTGATGGTCTTGGAGATAGTCACCTCATCAATGCACTTGCCGATGTAGCTGGTCACTGTTGACGTGTATTCCTCCAAGTTGATGAAATCGCCGTTGGTTGCAGCTTCCCTGAACATGTCCCAGTCAGTGCATTCAAAACAGTCCTGGAGAGCAGACATGGATCCTGCTGGCCAGGTTCTCACTTGCTTCCGAACTGGTCTTGAACGCCTGCTGAGTGGTCTGTATGCTGGGATCAACATAACAGAGATGTGGTCTGAGTACCCGAGGTGGGGGCGGGGCTTCGCCCGGTATGCGCCCCGGATGTTTGTGTAAACAACATCTAGCGTGTTTTCTCCTCTGGTTGCAAAGTCCACATTCTGATCAAATTTAGGGAGCACAGTCCTGAGATTTGCGTGATTAAAATCTCCGGCGACTATAAACAATCCGTCAGGGTGTGAGTTTTGAAGTACGCTAATGGTCCCGTAGAGCACACTGAGCGCTTCCTTAGCATTAGCGCTAAGTGGTATGTACACTCCGAGCACAATAGCGGTGGTGTATTCCCGGGGTAAATAAAAAGGTCTACATCTCACAACAATAAACTCCAACAGCGTTGAGCAGTAGGTAGAAACAAGCACAGAGTTCTTACACCATTCCGTGTTGATGTAAACACACAGACCGCCGCCGCGAGTCTTACCGCACAGAGCTGCATTCCTGTCGGCACGAAACGCGGCTAGCCCGTCCAGCTGGATGGCGGCGTCCGAGACTCTGTCGCTCAGCCACGTCTCTATAAACACAAAAACGCAGCAGTGTCTGTACTCACGCCGAGTAGCTTGTTGGAGTCTGATGTAGTCTAGTTATTGTCCAGGGAGCAGACATTTGCCAGCAGTAGTGATGGTAGAGCGGGCCGGCTAGGGTTAGCTTTTAGCCTAGCATTAGCACCCGCTCACTTTCCGCGCTTCTGTTTTCTCGCGCAGCACTTCCGATTCCCCCTCCTCCGCCCGTTTGCCGCAGGCGATGCCGAGGACTGGAGGCCTGGTTCTCGGAGCACGCCGAGATCATGTAGCTTCTGCCGCAGGTCATCATTAATGGTGTTGTTTGGGTTGTTTCTGAGTTCTTTCAGGGTTTTTCGGTTGTACACAGGGACCCCGGTTGCTCTGATGTCCATGTGTTGTGTAAGGCGGGCTACAAAGTGAGAGTAGCACATTTTGGGTCCGGAGCGGCCGCTGCAAGCTACTGCCGCACCGCTATCTTGGAGCCATCTAATGTATCAGATTTATTACAAAATATGAAATCCGCAATAGCAACACCACATGACATGTCCTCCTCTTGGGATGCCTGGCTACAAGGATTATCGGGGTGGTCTTATTGGGCCATAACAACTGGGGCTCCAGTTTTTATTTTATTGTTGTTCATTTTCTTTTTTTCATGTATAATGCCTTGCAATACTACGGCGGTACGGGCGTGCATATCATCATCTGTAAGTACCTGCTTATTAGCCCTTACTCTAACTGAACCAAGTGACGACACTCAGGTTATCATAGAAGATGATAGCGAGGAGGATGATTATGCGTAAAACGGAACTTATGAAATGAAAGAAATAGGGAAAATCTTAAACAGAAGACCTATATTCTTGATGTGATAAATAAGCGTTTTATATTATAAGGTTTGGTTGTCATAAAATGACAAAGGGGTGGAATGTAAGATGAAATTTTTACATTAATATTATAATTCTGTTTAAGTATATGTATTTTGTTATAATCAGTGTATGTATGAAGTTTTTTCAAAGCTGAACTGCAATAATCCATAAAGCTTGCAATGTAGAGCGTGATCAAGGCAGCATGTCTGAACACAATGCTCTTGACCGGGCACTGTGCTCTCAGCTAAGCAAAACAGAAAAAGATAAAAGATTATCTTTGTACAGCATGGGAAAACATCTGTGTGCAAAATGCGTCACTAGGGCGAAGTGAACTAAAACAGCGAGAGAAACAAATGATTAGTTTTATTATGGAGCAAACCAATCAATATTATACTGCAATGTCGTAATAAGAGAATTAATAATATTGTCTTAAACAGCAAGAGAAAACAATTGATTATATTGCAATGTCGTAATAATAATGTGGTCTGGAAGGTTGAATAACAGCATAAAAGCATGGTGAGAAGCGTTTATCGATGCGCTTCTCGGTGCAGCATTGTCTGACTGATGAACGTCTGTTTGCTCTCTGCAGAGGGTAAATAAAGTTGTCTTATTTTATTCTCATGTCGACTCTCTGTCTCTTTTCTGATTAATAGGACTAGAAAGCAAATTTTGAACTACACCCCCTAGTGCACCTAGAGCACTTCACCACCTAGTGCACTTCATCAACTATTGCACCTTATTTACTTCACCATCAAGTGCACATCAAGCACCTAACCACCTAGTGCACATCACCACCCAGTGCACCTAGATTACCTCACTACTTAGTCCACCCTAGTGCATTTCACCACCTATTTCTCCTAGTGCATCTCAAAACCTAGTGCACATAGAGCACCTCACCACCCAGTGAATCTAGATCACTTCACCACCTACGGCACCTAGAGCATCTCACCACCTAGTGCACTTCTCCACCTACTGCCTTTCACCACCTGGTGCACCTACTGCCTTTCACCACCTGGTGCACCTACTGCACTTCACCACCTGGTGCACCTACTGCACTTCACCACCTGGTGCACCTACTGCACTTCACCACCTGGTGCACCTACTGCACTTCACCACCTGGTGCACCTACTGCACTTCACCACCTGGTGCACCTACTGCACTTCACCACCTGGTGCACCTACTGCACTTCACCACCTGGTGCACCTACTGCACTTCACCACCTGGTGCACCTACTGCACTTCACCACACAGTGCACCTACTGCACTTCACCACACAGTGCACCTACTGCACTTCACCACACAGTGCACCTACTGCACTTCACCACACAGTGCACCTACTGCACTTCACCACACAGTGCACCTACTGCACTTCACCACACAGTGCACCTACTGCACTTCACCACACAGTGCACCTAGAACATGCACCACCTAGTGCCCCTAGAACATGCACCACCTAGTGCCCCTAGAACATGCACCACCTAGTGCCCCTAGCGCCCTTCTCCACCTAGTGCCCCTAGTGCCCTTTTCCACC
The DNA here is from genome assembly GCF_946808225.1 of Silurus aristotelis. Lineage (NCBI taxonomy): Eukaryota > Metazoa > Chordata > Actinopteri > Siluriformes > Siluridae > Silurus > Silurus aristotelis. Next base: position 31,773,008 of record NC_139580.1, read on the forward strand.
TAGTGCCCCTAGCGCCCTTCTCCACCTAGTGCCCCTAGTGCACTTTTCCACCTAGTGCCCCTAGTGCACTTTTCCACCTAGTGCATTTCACCACCTGGTGCATCTACTGCACTTTACCAGACAGTACACCTGGAGCACCTCACCGACAAGTGCACATCTTCACCTATTGCACCTAGTGCACATTTTCACCTATTGCACCTAGTGCACCTGGAGCACCTTACCACCTATTGCACCAAGAGCACCTCACCACCTCATTCACTTCTCCACCTAGTTCACCTAGAGCACTTCACCACCTAGTCCACTCCACCACCTAGGGCACCTAGAGAATCTCAACTAGTGCACCTAGTGCCCTTCACCACCTAGTGCACTTTTCCACCCAGTTCACCTAGTGCACTTCACCACCTAGTGTACATCACCACCTAGTGCACTTCACCGCCTACTTCACCACCTAGTGAACTGAGCCCCCTCCACACTTCACTCTACACTACTGCCCTTCCCTTTACACAAATGATTCACTGTATACTACCGCACTACTCTCAGCACCACCATGCTTGCCTCTACACCACCATGCTTCCCTGTACAGCACCATGCTTCCCTCCACATTACCACAGGCTTTCATCTACACCACCACACTCCTGTCAGCACCTTCACGGTACCCTTAGCACCAACACACATCTCTCTGTACCAGCACGCTTCCCTTTACGCCACCACGCTGCTTTCTACACTACCACACTTCCGTCTACACTGTCACACTTCCCTCTACATCACCACACTTCCCTTTACACGACTACGCTTCCCTGTATTACCAGCATACTATCCTCTGCACCACCACGCTTGCCTCTACACCCTCACATTTATTTTTTTCTCCACCATACTACCGTCTACACCACTACACTTTCCTCTACACTACGCCTCCCTCTACACCACCAAGCTTCCCTTTATTCCACCACGCTTCCCCTACACCACCACTCTACCCTCAACACACCACACTACACTCAGCACCAAAATGGTTCTCCACACCATGCTACCCTTAGCACCACCACACTACCCGCTGTACCACCACACTTCCCTCAACACACCATGTTTCCCCATAAACAGCCACATTTTCCTTAGCACCACCACACTTCACTCTTCTCCCCCAGACTACCCACATAGCAATTTTTCTCTGGCCCAGCTCCAGCCCACACAACCAGCTTTTGCTTGGCCCACATACCGCAATGAATTACGGTCCTAGTGTGGACCAGGTCTGGATTCCAGACAAGGGCCACACATGGGCCATAACTGTTAAATACCCATAACTGGTCCTGAATTGGGCCAGGTCAAAATATGACATTGGAACCAAAATACAACCATAAGTAAACCATATCAACAGCAGAAAGCCCAAAACTTAGCCACACCTGAGCATAATCCATAGATTAACTAAAGCTGGCAGTCAAAATATGGGCCATAAAAGGGCCATGACAGATCCATAGCTCACCCACCTGTATGACCATAGCTGGCCCTATTGTGGTCCTATACACTGGACCAGATAGGTTCCACATGTCAGCCTTAAAAAACCATTACCGGGCCACTTGATACACACATCCCTCCCAAATGAATTGTCACCACAACGACAGTATTCTGAACAAATATTTTATTATATTTAACATCAAAACATTGAAACCAGACATATACACTTGTACAAACAACTCTATAAAATACCACCTGTCAGTTCTGCAATTAAAATAAAAGTAAAAATAAAACAAGTAAAAGTTCTGCTATGTTTTTGTTCATGAAGTTAAATGTAACGCTTGATCATCCCTGTTTCTGGTCAGGAACAAGTTTTACTGTACCTTTAACACTTGTTAATGACCATAAACATGGATATTCAAGTTTCACACTATGTATAATACTTGAACGTCCATGTTTCTGGTCAGGAGCAAGATTTATTTGAAATATGACGCTTAAATGTCCATGTTTCTGCTCCTTCTGGAACTGCTCCTATCATTGTACTTCCAAACCTTCTCCATACTGTGTCTTTACTGAAGCCTTTTGTTCTTCCTCCTAAAAAAAAAAAAAAAAAAAAAAAAGATTAAAAGTTTTAAGACTATAATGAAAATGAAATACCAGAAAAAGAGAAGCTTTTTTCAGCCTCTGTTTGATTCTGAAAAAGCAAAAAAGCTTGATTAATTAAAACCACATTTCACATGCTACCGAAAACTTTCAGAAAGTTCAGGTTATAAGATCCAAGAGAACAGAGCAGAGCCGAGAGGATATAGGATCCAAGAGAAGAGGATCCGAGAGGATATAGGATCCAAGAGAAGAGGATCCGAGAGGATCCGAGAGGTTATAGGATCCAAGAGAAGAGGATCCGAGAGGATCCGAGAGGTTATAGGATCCAAGAGAACAGAGCAGAGCAGGAAACCGGAGGACAGAATAGTAACCAACAAACCAACAAACCAACAAACCAACAAACCAACAAACCAACAAACCAACAAACCAACAAACCAACAAACCAGAGAATACGCTGGAGAGTGTTCAGGGCAAGCCTAAAGACACTCTCGCACTGACTGGAGGATTCAGGCGTCCTTATAAGTGCCAGAAAATTAGACGCCAATTCCGTGCAGCTGGTTGGGAGGGGGTGTTTCCTCGGTGATTGAGGCGGTAATGCCAGCAGTGCACAAGCGGGCTGACAGAAAACTCTGAGTTTCAGAGTCCCTGAAACAATGAGTGACTTTTTCAGGATTAGTGCATGTTCGTTTATTGTATTTACAACACGTAACATTTAAATTAGATTAATTTAAACAGGGGCACTCGTTTAAGTGCATCCTGGTTTAATTTATTTTTTTGCTGTCGTCAATTTATTCATACACGTACAGATGTATTTTTTTATTTATTTCACCCCCCGTTTGCATCAAAGGACACCGAAAAGCAATGTGATTATTTCAATAGCACGTGAATGCATTAATTGATCATTAAGTCCACATGTGACTGTGGCTAAATTTAAGAAGAATATAATATTTCTTTATTGATATATATGAATGTTCTCACTTACCAACTCTGCTGATTTTCCCGGGTTCAGCGCGAGCGGCTGTTTCCGAGCAACACCGCGTGCGCCCACTTTATCAACAGACACTTCCTGGAGTATTTTCATTCACTTTTCCTCGTTGGAGATTTGTTGCTTAAAGCGTTATTAACCTTGAATCATAACAACCAGCGACAACTTGAATTACAACATGTAAAATATTCGATCTGAAATAAAAAAAAATATTTTTAAATTTGTCATAAAGGCAATACGAGACTGTGTGTGTGTGTGTGTGTGTGTGTGTGTCACGGCAATCTGGGTAAATAAAACTACAATCCCATGAAGCATTGCAAATTATAATTGCGCCTTTTGGCCAACTTTGCTCTGATAGGCCAATTTCGCATTTCCAGGTTTTTTAAATCATGATTGGTGCACGCTGGGTAAAAGTTATTCCGGTAAAAAAAAAATCGACCTATTTTTTGTTTTAATAAAGTCTACACCTACCCCAACCCTTCACAGTATTTTTTATTTTTTTTTACTGAAAAGAAGAACATACAAATCAGTACAAAATACAAAATATCAACAGTAGTGATACTTGAAAGACAACAACAAACATACAACAGTAAAAAAAAACAAAAAAAACAATACAAAATAAATCAATAAAATACATTTTAAAAGGGCCATTGTTTTACATAAAATTCCTTACACAAAAACTTTAGTACAGTAGAAATTTTAACAGTCTTCATAGCTTTATCAGTAGATATTAAAATCTAATTAATCCATCCATCCATCCATCTTCTCCCGCTTATCCGATGCCGGGTCGCGGGGGCAGCAGTCTAAGCAAAGATGCCCAGACTTCCCTCTCCCTAGACACTTCTTCCAGCTCTTCCGGAGGGACACCAAGGCGTTCCCAGGCCAGCCGGGAGACATAGTCTCTCCAGCGTGTCCTAGGTCTTCCCCGGGGTCTCCTCCCAGTGGGACGCGCCCGGAACACCTTCCCAGGAAGGCGTCCAGGAGGCATCCGGAACAGATGCCCGAGCCACCTCAGCTGACCCCTCTCGATGTGGAGGAGCAGCGGATCTACTCCGAGCTCCTCCCGAGTGACTAAGCTTCTCACCCTATCTCTAAGGGATCGCCCAGCCACCCTGCGGAGGAAGCACATTTCGGCCGCCTGTATCCGGGATCTTGTCCTTTCGGTCATGACCCAGAGCTCATGACCATAGGTGAGAGTAGGAACGTAGATTGACCGGTAAATCGAAAGTTTCGCCTTGCGGCTCAGCTCCTTCTTCACCACGACAGACCGGTACATCGACCGCATTACTGCAGAAGCTGCACCGATCCGTCTGTCAATCTCCCGTTCCACCCTTCCCTCACTCGTGAACAAAACCCCAAGATACTTAAACTCCTCCACTTGCGGCAGGAACTCCCCACCAACCTGAAGTGGGCAAGCCACCCTTTTCCGACTGAGGACCATGGCCTCGGATTTGGAGGTGCTGATTCTCATCCCAGCCGCTTCACACTCGGCTGCAAACCGTCCCAGTGCATGCTGAAGGTCCTGGTCTGATGAAGCCAACACGACAACATCATCTGCAAAGAGCAAAGACGAAATCGTGTCGTCACCAAACCGGACACCCTCCGACCCCTGGCTGCGCCTAGAAATTCTGTCCATAAAAATTATGAACAGAACCGGTGACAAAGGGCAGCCCTGCCGGAGTCCAACATGCACCGGGAACAAGTCTGACTTACTGCCGGCAATGCGAACCAAGCTCCTGCTTCGGTCATACAGGGACCGGACAGCCCTTAGTAAAGGGCCCCCGACCCCATACTCCCGGAGCACCCTCCACAGGCCGCCGCGAGGGACACAGTCGAATGCCTTTTCCAAATCCACAAAGCACATGTGGACTGGTTGGGCAAACTCCCATGAACCCTCCAGCACCCTGTAGAGGGTATAGAGCTGGTCCAGTGTTCCACGGCCTGGACGAAAACCACATTGTTCCTCCTGAATCCGAGGTTCTACTATCGGCCGTATTCTCCTCTCCAGTACCCTGGCATAGACTTTCCCAGGTAGGCTGAGAAGTGTGATCCCCCTATAGTTGGAACACACCCTCCGGTCCCCCTTCTTAAAAAGAGGGACCACCACCCCGGTCTGCCATTCCAGAGGCACTGTCCCCGACCGCCACGCGATGCTGCAGAGGCGTGTCAGCCAAGACAGCCCCACAACATCCAGAGACTTGAGGTACTCAGGGCGGATCTCATCCACCCCCGGTGCCCTGCCACCTCGGTGACTTCAGCTTGGGTGATGGACGAGTCCGCCTCTGAGCCCTCAGCCTCTGCTTCCTCAATGGAAGATGTGACGGCGGGATTGAGGAGATCCTCGAAGTATTCCTTCCACCGTCCAACGACATCCCCAGTTGAGGTCAACAGCTCCCCACCTCTACTGTAAACAGCATTGGTGGGGCACTGCTTTCCCCTCCTGAGGCGCCGGACGGTTTGCCAGAATCTCTTCGAGGCCAGCCGATAGTCCTTCTCCATGGCCTCACCGAGCTCCTCCCAGGCCCGAGTTTTTGCCTCGATAACCACCCGGGCTGCAGTTCGCTTGGCCTGCCGGTACCCGTCAGCTGCCTCAGGAGTCCCACAAGCCAACCAGGCCAGGTAGGACTCCTTCTTCAGCTTGACGGCATCCCTTACTTCCGGTTTCCACCACCGGGTTCGGGGATTGCCGCCTCGACAGGCACCGGAGACCTTACTGCCACAGCTCCGAGCGGCCGCTTCGACAATGGAGGTGGAGAACATGGTCCACTCGGACTCAATATCTCCGGCCTCCCTCGGGATCTGGTCAAAGCTCCGCCGGAGGTGGGAGTTGAAGATCTCTCTGACAGGAGGCTCGGCCAAACGTTCCCAGCAGACCCTCACAGTATGCTTGGGTCTGCCGAGTCTGTCCAGCTTCCTCCCCCGCCATCGGATCCAACTCACCACCAGGTGGTGATCAGTTGACAGCTCCGGCCCTCTCTTTACCCGAGTGTCCAAGACATACGGCCGCAGGTCAGATGAAACGACCACAAAGTCGATCATCGACCTGCGGCCTAGGGTGTCCTGGTGCCACGTGTACTGATGGACACCCTTATGCTTGAACATGGTGTTCGTTATGGACAAACTGTAACTAGCACAGAAGTCCAATAACTGAACACCGCTCGGGTTCAGATCAGGGGGGCCGTTCCTCCCAATCACGCCCCTCCAGGTGTCACTGTCGCTGCCCACGTGTGCATTGAAGTCTCCTAGTAGAACGACGGAGTCCCCAGTCGGAGCACTGTCCAGCACCCCTCCCAGAGACCCCAAGAAGGCCGGGTACTCTATACTGCCGTTTGGCCCGTAGGCACACACGACAGTGAGAGACCTATCCCCGACCCGTAGGCGCAGGGAAACGACCCTCTCGTTCACCGGGGTAAACTCCAACACATGGCGGCTGAGCTGGGGGGCTATAAGCAAACCCACACCAGCCCGACGCCTTTCACCATGGGCAGCTCCAGAGTTGTAAAGAGTCCATCCTCTCTCGAGGAGTGTGGTTCCAGAGCCCAGGCCGTGCGTAGAGGTGATCCCGACTATCTCTAGTCGGAACCTCTCAACCTCACGCACAATCTCAGGCTCCTTCCCCGCCAGCGAGGTGACATTCCACGTCCCTAGAGCTAGCTTCCGTGTCCAGGGATCGGGTTGTCGAGGCCTCCACCTTCGACTGCTGCCCGATCCTCTTAGCACCGGCCCCTTACGGTCCCTCCTAAGGGAGTTTTTCCTTGCCACTGTCGCCACGGCTGCTCATCAGGGACAAACGCACACCATTCACCTTCACTGTTGTTTTCTGTAAAGCTGCTTTGAGACAATGTCTGTTGTGAAAAGCGCTATACAAATAAACTTGACTTGACTTGACTTGACTTGACTCCTGCAGGTGGTGAGCCCACTGGAAGGCGGCCCCACGTCGCTCCTTCGGGCTGAGCCCGGCCGGACCCTGTGGGGGAAGGCCCGGCCACCAGGCGCTCGCATACGAGCCCCAACCCCGGGCCTGGCTCCAGGGTGGGGCCCCGGCTGCGCCATACCGGGCGACGTCACGGTCCCTGATGTAGTATCTCTCATAAGGGGTTTTGAACCGCTCTTAGTCTGACCCGTCGCCCAGGACCTGTTTGCCTTGGGAGACCCTACCAGGGGCATATAGCCCCGGACAACATAGCTCCTAGGGTCATTCGAGTACTCAAACCCCTCCACCACGTTAAGGTGGCAGTTCAAGGAGAGGAAATCTAATTAATATAATGTTCTATATCTCTTAAAAAAGACCACAAAGAAAATAACATTTATAATAAAAAATAATAATTTTGTGTGTGGTCTGAGTCAAAAACCCCAAATATAACATTTCTCATTTGTAATGAAAATTCTGGCAAAATCTTAAATTTAACAAAAACACCAATAAACTTTCTTTCGGCTTCTCCCATTAGGGGTCGCCACAGCGGATCCTCCGCACGTTTGATTTGGCACATGTTTTACGCTGGATGCCCTTCCTAACGCAACCCTCCCCAATTTATCCGGGCTTGGGACCGGCACTAAGAGTGGCTGGGGATGGTTCCCTGACCGGGGATCGAACCCGGGTGGCAGCTGTGAGAGCGCTGCATCTTAACCACTAGACCACCAGGGGACCTTAACAAAAACACCAATATCATACCAAAATTCCTGAGTGTAACGACATGACCAAAATAAGTGTTTTATTTATTATTATACAGTGTGACAAAAATGACGGTATGCTGATGTGCGGCTGCCCAGTAGTTTTAGATTTAGCTAAGGATTAAATATAATGAAAATGTTAAGACTTAATTGGTGGTTTATTTGTCTACAAGTTTAAATTAATCGCAAAAACCTTATCAACTGAAATCAAACAAATACAGTTGATTTTCATAATTCAGAAATATAAATCTGTATTGTTGCCTGGATTAACTTGAAGGCATGAGACACAGAAAGATGGAAATATCTTTGTGAATTAAAACATTGGGATTTTACTCAAAGGCAGACCTGGGCAAACTACGGCCCGCGGGCCACATCCGGCCCTTTGTACGTCTCTGTCCGGCCCGCGTGAGGCCAATCATAAATTACAGGGATGCACCGAAAATTTTTGCCCAAAATACCTAAATCACCGAAACAACACAGCAGAAAACAATTGTAATGACGCAAAAAAAAAGCGCAGCAGCACACGGTTATCTGGATAAGAGCAACATGTCTGCGGTGTGGACTTATTTCAATATTTCGGAGAAAATCCCACAGATAGCGATTTGCAAAACATGCAATGCTGAAATTAGCAAAATTTCACTGCAAAGAGTTTCTCCACGTCGGGTTTAATTTATCACCTGAAATCCAAACATCCCGATTGCCTTCTAAATATGAGAAGAAAAGTAAAGTCAATCCGAGCATGCGCATGAGTCTGTAGTGGACTTTTTTGAAAAGGCAAGAAAGTTTTCCAGTGATGGTGCCGAGGCAAAAGGCATAACACAAAAAATGATGGATTTCATTGCCTTAGATCACTGATCTCCAGTGGATCGAGGGATTGATCTTTGAAACATTCCCTGTGGATCCCGAAAATAATAAAGATTATAATATAATATTATTTATTACACGGTTTTTCTTAATGCTGTAGATTAGAACATTCCTTTCACTTGAATGAGCTTCCAAACGTTTGGCAGTCAATTATTTTCCTTTAACAGAGCCGCTGCTAATAATAAAAACCGCTGCCTGTCTGTCAATACTATGAATGGTAACAAATAAATAAGAATAATTTATAAGAATAAATAAAAAAGTTTTGTAATTGATTTATTCTTTGAACTGCAATGCATTGATTTTAGTGAGGTGAGTACACACTCATAGCCAGAAATGCCATGGTTCTAATAATTGACAATCTTTCCTTTCGGTGTTTCGGTTTTGGCCTTGGGTTCCTCATTTTTGGTTTTTGGTTTCGGAAAATAATTTTTATTTTGGTGCATCCCTAAAATATTATCGTTGGTGTGGCCCTCTGACACAATTCAGGTTTCTCATGTGGCCCCTTGTAAAAAATTAATTGCCATTAATTTGAAATGGATTTTAAATATGGGTTAAGATCGGCCATACGTATGTGTACTTGACATCTGAGCCTAATACTACCGGGCCATGTTTGGCCCACATGCTATATGCCAGTGCCGGATGAATGCCAAACCCGGGCCAGATTTGTTTGCTGACTGGGTATCCTCTAAACCACCACAATACCCTAAGCACCACCACACTACATCTACATTTTCACACTTCCATCTACAAACCCGATTCAAAAAATGTTGGGACACTGTACAAATTGTGAATAAAAAAGAAATGCAATAATTTACAAATCTCATAACCTTATATTTTAAGGTATATCCCTCTATTCCACCAAGCTATCATCTGCACCACCACACAGCCCTCAGCACCAATACGCTTCCCTCTACACCAGCACACTACCATCTTAACCATCACACTTCCCTCTACACCATCATACGTCCTTTTACACCACCACACTACCCACAAACAACCACATACCCTCTACACCACTACACTTCCCTCTACACCACCACAATACCCTTAACATCACAATATCCTCAGCACCACAACGGTTCCTCCACACCACCACACCTCTCTCCACCACCACACTACCATCTGCACCAGTCTGCTTCCCGCTACACCACCACACTACCCTCAGCACCACAACGGTTTCCTCCACACCACCACACCCCTCTCTCCACCACCACACTACCATCTGCACCACTATGTTTCTGTCTATACCACCACACTTCCCTCAGGACCACCACATTTCCCTTTGCACAGCCACACTACCATCTGCACCACCACACAATCCTATACACCACCCCACTACCCTCAGCACCAACACACTTCCCTTTACACCACCAAAATTCCCTGTACACCACCCCACTACCCTCAGAACCTCCACCTTGCTATTGTTGTGTTCCTCAGTGAGGATGGAGATGAGCTAAACCTCAAAGTCGAGTAGTGCTGAGCTCTGGAACTTTTGTGTCACTAGTCTCATTGGCTGTAATGGAGTATTTTGGATCCTGGTATTGATCACATGGTGCATAATTTGTACTGGGCATTTGAATCTTTTGGAGAATATTAAGTATTCTCATACATTAGGGGGAGGAAAAAACCCTCAGTATTTGGTGAAATGCAGAGGTAAGTGGAAGGAATTGTGTGTGTATGAAATCATATGTTTGGTAATGTTTCAGTGTTTGCATTTCTCCGCTACATTGCTCCTGTGTTCATGGTTCAGTTCAGTGTGTATAAAAGCTGCTACTGATGAACACAAACGCCTTCAAACTGCCTTCATTGTCATAAAATTTTGTAGTTAACAAAATACCTATTTTCTAATGAATGCATAAATATTTATAAAAAATATATAGGAAGGACAGTTAGAGGATCCTAAAGGTGAGTTGCTGCCCGATTTCAAACCCACATCATAGCAGTATACACACAAGGCCAGTTTTCTGTAATGCCAGGAATCTTCTTTGAATGCACAGCGTGAGGACGGTTAGCTGGTCCTCACAAGAAAAGCCATTTTTTGTTATAAAAATAATTGATAATCATATTAAAAATAAGGTACATGTTAGTAGTCAAACTTTAATCTAATTAAACTAATGCACTCTTAGACCTTTCTGTGGTTTTCTACAACTCTGACTAATAGCTACTGTAAAAAACTCCCTCACAACACATTTCTACTTCTTTAATGTAATTGATGTGAAATTACTGTGAAATATGTGACATTGTATAGTAACGATCTGTAACTGTAATATACAATAAAATAAAGAAACTGAGAAAGAAAACCAGTAATTAGCATCCTGTAGACCCCAGTGAGCTTAATGCCGGTGACACCAGTAAACAACTGGTGCTTAACAAGATAACCTGCAACTAAGGATGAAAGGAATACACAATAAATCGTACTACATAATAAAAATTTCCCACTTGATGGCCAGACACATGTTGCCTCGTTTGTCTCAGTTGTGAGTGTTTCGGACTTTCAGAGACTAAAGTAAACTCTACTGTGATGAGCGACCAAGTGTGTTGGTTTGGGTCTCCTAGTTCAAGTAAAGGGAAAATTTATTTCTCCAGCATCCAAAGACAATTGTGTGTCTCCAACTTTGTGGTAACAGTTTGGGGAAGAACCACATATGGCCTGAAAAGCTTTGATGTGCGAATTTAGTTTTTCTTGACACACTGGAGTTTCTGCAATAGATCCAGTAGAGAGAACTTCTCCAGATCCTCCCATGAAAGCTGATCTGCCTATACCTGTGCAGGTTCTACACATTAGAATCACTGCATTTGATTCAGAATGGATGCAATAAATAGAGTATGTGCAATAGCAAATGTTGGGTTTAATAATCAGCCTGAGCAACTGAACCTGCCTGTTCTGTTTAGTACCAGATGGTGCAGTGTGTTTGAACTTAACCTTTGAGCCATCCATCTTTTCCTCTTCATTTCTGTTAACAATTCTAGTGATCTACTGCAGCACACTGCTCAGCATCCCTCTGCGCTCGTGGTTATAGGTAGTTATATGAATTATCTGTAGGCACCAGCCTGGAGCAGAGGTATTAATCTAAATCTTTAGTGCTTTAGCATTGGCCAGCACTTTTATCTTTTACTCAGCTTTTATGTGCTTTCGAGCACAGACCATTAACACAGTACCATATGTTATAAGCCTATTGACCTGCTTTGGCTCGAAATATACCGTAATATCTACACCATTTTGTTTTGTTTGTTTTAGGCGTTCAATCAGCTGCATTGAGAGGAATTTCCAGCTACAGTGCGTTTGCAGCTGATGCTGAGTCACGGTCCTGCACTGTAATCTTTCACTACTATCTCCTAATTCTTTATGTGGACCTCAGGCTTATAGAATGAGATGCAGCTGCATTTGGGTCCTTTCATTCATCGTTTCTGACAGTATAATCTGGTCAAAAATGGACAGATGCACCAAAGCTCTGGACTTGCCCCGCCCTAAACTGGCAAGTCAAAGACACACCCAAGACGATTGATTTTGGAAAGTACATCCCCTCTGGCCCCTGTGTCCTGCTGGGGGGGGCTGCCCAACTTCAGCCTTCATGCCTATTTGAGGGTTTCACCCGGCTCTCCCAACCTGTCAAGACCACCTGCTTTTATCATGGCATTCGCTTCCAGGTTCGCGGGGCACGCTTATGGGTTGGCAGCCATTTTTCCAGCACCGCCCAGTATTTAAGCACACAAAGGACATATACTCGGGGCCAGATAATCTCACCGGTCTGCTTGCCCTTGAGAGTACTCTTGCCACTGACCCCTGCTCTGCCTCTGCTCTGCTCTGGTTTGGACTATTTTTGGTTTGTGTTTTTGCTCTGCTCTCTGCTGCTTAGCTGCCATGCATGAATTTTGGACTTTTTTTGGTTGCTGATTCCGTATCTTCCTGCTGTGCTCCATTTTCCTGGCTTTTGGATTTTTTGACAGTTTATTGGATTATGAGTTTTGGTTTTCCTGCATTGCTCTGACTGCTGGCTTTTTGGACTGTTTTTTCTGATCTGTTTTTGACCTTTGTTTTTCCACCTGCTTTTTTGCTATTTTTTAAAGTCTGTTTTCACCATACCCCTGTTGCATCATGCATTTGGGTCCTTCTTCCAGTCCCTGCATTGTGCATCTCTGACGGAGGTGGGTTTAGACGAATTAGCACCCTTAGCTAGTTTGTGTTCTCTTTGCTGACTCCAGTCCAGTAAAATTACCATTTGCTCTTCAGATCAACTTTTTTGGTCTTTAAGTGCCTCTGTAACATAAGCAAAGGAAGCTGCAATATTAATACAGCAATATTTTTATAGACTCCAGTTCAGGCAATGGTCTATAAGTCTCTGTAGTGAATGTTAATCTTCCTGCACTGAAATGCACACTGCTGTACAGTTAACCGTTATTTGTACACTTCTTCAAGTTATGAGGGCTTTTTACCCTGTCTGCTGCATCCATGATGTTACATGTAACTGATTCTAAGGATTGAATAAATAAATATAAATTGAATTTGGGACATAAAAGACGATTTGTAGAATGGGCAAAAATGTAACCACAAATTTGCTGGAAAAGTAACTGCAGTGTAACAGCAGCTTTGCAACAAAATATATCCTATGTCCTATACTTTTTTATATTTGGTTTATGCAATATGAAAAACTCAGCTATTAGGGTTGCACAAGGAATAAATGTGGAGGGTTGTGTTATGAAAGACATCCAGCGTTAAACATGTGCCAAATCAAATATGTGGCTCACAAATCAGAAATTCATACTGGATCCTGAAGGGGGGGGGGGGGGGGGGGGGGCGGATGATCCACTGTGGCGCCCCCTAATGGGAGCAGCTGAAAGAAGAAGAGGTTTATGTAATATGAAAGCATAATGTTTTTGTACATATTTATAAACACAACATTAAAGGCCTTGTGTGCGTAAATTTGAAAGAGAGATATGCACTGAAGGTTTATTAAATAACAAATAACAATAATGTTGCTTAAGAGGGTGTTCCAAATGCTGATGTGATGCAGAAAATGCAAACAATAACCAGGTAAATACTTTTGTTAAAGAAAATGCAGCAGGAAATACATTTGTCAATAATTATTAACATCACATCTACATTCTGCATCTCCATCACAGACTGCTTCTACAGAAATCTTATCTTATTGTCCCGAAATAGTGTATTAATATAGAAAAGGAGAGCTGAAATCTAGCTCTGAGTTCAGGGTCACTGACTGAAGACCATTTACATATCGTAGGTTTATCCAGGGGTTCACCTGCCTTCAAATTCACACTACATCGAAAGAGCTTTGCATAGTTTCATTACAGAGTTGTCAGGTTTTTTTTCTATATTTGTTGCAGAATTTAAAAAACAGAATCCGGCGCAAACAGAGCTGATGTGGTGAGGTGCCAAAGAGAAGACAGAAATGTGGTCTACCACTGCCACCTGTTGGCAACACACCAGAAAGCAGAACACCTAGGGTGCAAATAGTTGTGCAGCTCTGGTGAATTCCACACCCAGGAGGATTAAAGCAGTGCTGGAGAACGATGTGCTCCACACAATATTCACACTTTACACACAGTTCTGACACGATCACTGAGGGTGCACTTACTTTTGGCAGTTATTTACACAATAATGTCTGCATGTTGAGTCATTTTCAGAGGACAAAAATTTATACTGCTACACAAACTGCATATTAATACTCTAAAATATAGTATTGTCCCTTGAGAAGACACTAAAATAGTTGCTGAAATGTGAGGGGTGCACTTACTTTTGTGAGATATTTGTAGCAGCAGTGAAAACAAATGGCAGTAAAGTCAGACTACAATAATGAGTATACAATTATTGAACATGTAACAATTATTATTATTATTGCACTGAGATTATTGCACACAATTTCCAAAGATATTAACAATAACTGTGGCATAGAAAATCTATAACATAAGCATATATATATATATATATAGAGCATAAGGGCCTCAGGGAGTTGCTCAGGGGCCCAGGAGTTGCAGTTTGGTTTTAAACCCACAACCTTCTGATCCAAAGTCCAACACCTTAACTTCTAAGCTACCATCTTCAGATCCAAAGTTCAACACTGAGCTAGCACTCAGATTCAATACCTCTGTTGTGCAGAAATCAGTTTCTCCTTCAGTGAGGATCAATAACCTGCTCAGGCACTTCTGGGGAAATTTTAGAACCATTTATGTAGAAAACTGGCCTCAAAGCCAGAGGAGCATCTCACGCTCTAAGCCGAGTTGTAAACTTGAATGCCAGTGCCACTTGCAGCCCATATGGCTTTTGGGGTGTTTTTTTTCTACAAACATCTGTTCTTACTGAGCACCAACAACAGAAGTGAAGTGAAAGGGGCTGAATGCAGCAGGCTCGAGGCTCAGGCCAGTTTTATTCTTTTGTTTGTATCATTGCTTTCCTTTTCTTTACCATTCATTTATTTCCCATCTGCCATATGACTATTACTGCATTAAGAGTCCTTCAGCATATCGAGCTGAAGATCAGATAATAAACACTTCACACTTCACAGAGAAGATGTTATTTTTAATGCAGGTTTATTTGTGTGTGTCCTCGACTGAAAAACAGTGCTTAGGTGTTTTTATTTATTGTGGCTGGTATTGTGATTGTGTGTGTGTGTGTGTGTGTGTGTGTGTGTGTGTGTGTGTGTGTGTGTGTGTGTGTGTGTGTGTGTGTGTCTGTGTGTGTGTGCGTGTGTGTGTGTGTGTGTGTGTGTGTGTGTGTGTGTGTCTGTGTGTGTGTGCATGTGTGTGTGTGCGTGTGTGTGTGTGTGTGTGTGTTTCATCCTGTTTTTGTGAAACTCCGAGTTCCTTGTCAGTGTGACAGAGCCAATGGAAATAGAGAACTTTAAATTCCTAAAGCTCGTGCTGCTCTCAGACGTCTGTATGCCAAGGCTGGACCAAGTCTACAAGTTTGCTGGAAATAATTATCTGGAAGACAACTAATGTTTTTGTCATTTCTGTTGAACTCTGGCAGGATTGTGGAGTGGATTGTCTCGGTAAGAGAAACGCTGCCGTGTCTACTGACACGCTGAAGGAAAAATCATTCAAATAAAAACAATGGAAAATCAAAACGTTTGATTATTGAATTATTGCTGAATTTGATTGTGATAATGAAATGATTAATGGGGCAGATTCTGGGAATGTCTTTGGCAGGAACATCTGTTTGTTTGCAGACTGCAGATTTTCAGTGTAATATAATGAAAAGCTGAAATCAGAAATACAAACGTGGAGTTATTTGTTGTAAAACTCCTCGTCAGACAATTAGAAAAGTACACAGATCGTCCTAATGTCATGATGACCTCCAGATGATTGTCACCCTCCGTCTGCTCTCAGCTCAACATCAATTTCTCTGTCGGAGAGAGAGAGAGAGAGAGAGAGAGAGAGAGAGAGAGAGAGAGAGAGAGAGAGAGAGAGAGAGAGAGAGAAAGAGGAGGAGAGATTGAGCCAGGAGGAGGAGGATGGAGTTAACAGTTTGATGTGTGTGTGTGTGAGAGAGAGAGAGAGAGAGAGAGAGAGAGAGAGAGAGAGAGAGAGAGAGAGAGAGAGAGAGAGAGAGAGAGAGAGAAAGAGTAATTTTCAGTCATTATCGTGTCGATTATCTGGATTCAGGCCTTTGGTGCTCAAGGTAAGTGATAGTAATAGAAAAGTAGAGATCATGGAGACCACCTTGGTCCTGCTGATACTGTCCTTGGTCCTCTGCCATCTGTCCATCTCTGCTGCCCTGCACTGGAGGAGAGGTAAATACAAATAAGCTCATTTAATATTAACATGAACTTGAAATACTCAGTATTCACTTTAATTGTGATCTAACTGTTATTTATTCGTGTGCCGTTGAACAAACGCATGAGCATGGGCTTTACTTCTGTCCATCCAACATATTAAAATGAGATGATGCCTACAGGAAAAAACATTTCCAGGCTTTTTATTTTGAAACTTGCTTTTAAAGGGGCAAAAAAGCAGTGTTGCTTTTAATCAGATGTGAAAACAGATCTGCTCCTGGCTGCTGTAATTTCTTTTTCTTTTCCTTTTTTTTCTTTTTCTTTTTATCATGACCAGACTCCTGAATTGTTATGTCTGGATCCAGACTCACAAAAAGTCTTGCTGCTTCTTTGGAATCCAAACTGCTTCCATAAATGCAACAAAATCCCACATAAACACATTCACAGAACCCTGAGCCAGACGCACCAGATCGTTTCTGCGGAATTGAGAAAAAAAATCCATATGAGGAATAAATTAAAACAAAGCAGTGTGTTTTCTTTTGATTACACTGATAAAGTTGGAGCTGGAGCTGGACGTGCACAAAGAAACAGCACAGAAACGTTGTAGAAATGTTACGATATCAGCTTCCAGGATGCTGAAAGTTTATGATGTTTATAAGTTTATGATCCATGCAGTAACTTAAAAATCCAGATCTTCATATAATTTGTGAGGCAGAACTCATTACTGACACTGCAAGTCAATCTTTACTCAGATTGGACCTTCTAATAGTGAGGTCTTGGGGCTCCCAACTGGTGCAGCAGGAAAGTGTTCATCTGAATTGTAGGGATGTCACAGGTTCGGATTCTGTTGATTCCACAGCAAAGGACAGAAAAACTGGCAACGCTCTCGGAAAGTAAGGACGGGAGGCGTACTGGCATATCACACAAGCCAATCATTACACAGCAACCAATCACATGGAGCACTCACACTGGCCACTGGGCATTTAAAAGCTTATGCTTGTAAAAGGTAATGGACAGAACTTTCCTCCAAGTGACAACAGTTTGAGCAGCAGCTGTGGTTGATTGGCTTTATAAATGTAGGAAGCATGTGATAGCCTTCTCAATTAGTGGTACATGATAATGAAGGCCTTGAGGGTGGGAACTTGTCCAGAATAAATTAGGAAGAAACTCTGGGTATTTATGTTTTGCTTGCTTTTTTTAAAGTTTTATTTTTATAGTTTTTACATTACACATTACATGAGAAAGTTTAAACAGCCATGAAAAGTGTATGTGGCTTGAAGGGAGTTTCAGGGTGACTGGCCTTTATTTCATGACCCTTTATTACTGCTGCCTGGAAGATGAGGGAAGAGTGGATCTGAACATTCAGCTGAATCTGACCACCCATTGAGATACTAGTGAGGAATGTGAAATATTTGTTTACGAGTGTGTTTCTGTGGGAACGCACAAAGCATGTGTAATTTACTTGTATGAATTATTTCTACTTTTTATTACATCTGTTGATGCTCAAGTGTCTTGAAAGCTGCAATGTAAACAGCTGTGTTGTAGCGTAGCCTCAGATCCTGCTGTTGAACACTGCATGGTGTAATGCATAAAGACCTAAGTTAATATTGGATAATGAGAGCACACAAACACCACCACCAATAAAATAGAAATAAAATAAAAAAAAGACTCTTTATGTCCAAAAGGAAAATTCTTTCATCTCCCAATTCGGAAATAAAATAAAAACAGCTTCATATTCACATGTTTAGTTATTTTAAGAAAACTATGAATCATACGTTGCTCTTTATTAGATGTACAGAATAATGGACTCAACACGGTCATATTCCACACCATCATGCTGCCACTCTGGGGCCCTTGAGCAAGGCCCTTAACCCTTCAGATGCATGTCAGTGTGAAGGAGATAACAGTAAGTCGTTCTGCCATGTGCAGTAAATGTAAGTGCAGTGGACTTGTATATGGATGGGCAGAGTAAATAATAATGTATGTAGTGTGGAGGCTGTGCATTAGATCAGAAGCAGCCTCAGCGCTCAGAAACCTGCCACACAGATGCCTGTTTGCTTTGAAATCTTTGTAGTGGATTCATCTGTGAAACATGAGAAGCATGTTGTAACCTGGGAACAGATGAGGCGTCTCTGAGTAAAACCTGGCTGCCGCCGACCGCAAGCTGTTGTGTTTCCCCTGCAGTCAATCCGTTCACGTGCAGCAGATGGTTTCAGTGTTCAGGTTCAAGGTGCATCGTAGTTAAAAGAGAAGAAAGGAAATGTGGTAACAGGAACACACACTGACTTCTGATCTTCCTCTCTTCAGTACTGTACCCATCTGCCCTTCGAGTGAAGAGAGGAACGCCAGAGCTTCTCAACCCTTCAGTTCAGAGATCAGTGGAGGACGCCAACCTGCTCTATGAGGTACTTTGTATTTCAGTGACACCTCGTCCACAGAGTTCTACAGCTGTTAAAGGAGATGATGGTGGTAGAATAGATGAAGTAGAAAAGACAGGATGGACAGAGTCGTCTTTGAAACCGCAGCATACAGACGCTCATCTTCACCCACTAGTGTTTATGTGTGTGATGAAAACAGGCAGTGAAGGTAAACAGAAACAAACAAAACAAAAACAAAACTTGTGCAGGTTTCAGAATGAGATGACTTTAAAGATTCCAATGGTCCAGGTCATTCTGGGTATCTAGGGTTCTTTTAACAGCCACTGGCTGATAGTAATAATTCTGCTCTCTAATTCTACTGTGCAAAGTCATAATGTTACCGTGACAACATCAAGTCTGTGACATTAAAGAATAAATTAGACACATTCCATCTACTCCAGGGGGTCAAACTCACATTCACACTGGGCCAAAATTAAACACTGGGATGAACTCGAGGGCCAAACTCAATATTTATTGAAAAATTCACTGCATTTGTGCATGTTTTCCATCTCCAGATGTGTAATGTTGAACATTTTCATATGGAAACAAACTTTAATTTTGCAGAAAATTTAATCTGGAACAACCAAAGTTTAATATTATAAACACATGAGACATTAAATTTTAAATAAAACACACATCAGTGGTATTCGTTTCTTATTCTCTCTCTC
>NC_139580.1:31792594-31800094 GCF_946808225.1 Silurus aristotelis
CACACCCGAGGCTTCTCCTTCAGATGGAGGAAAACATTTGTGAGCATCTGATTTGCTGATTAAATCACGTTATAACTGATGTTTGTCAGCTTTTGTATTGCTTTTAGGACAGTGGTTTTGCTAGCACTTTCAGGATTAGCAGCAAACTCCTGTGCTGGGAGCGTTCTTCTTTGCTTTGGCCAAAGTTTCTGATGATTTTGAGAGGAAACCAGACAGATTCACTGTGGCTCCAACATCAAACATACAAAAAAAAAAAATTCATTATTGGATTAATTCCCCCTGTGACTGTGCGTGCTGCCATCTGTTGGTGTGTTACAAAACTAGTTTTGAAACCTTTTGATACCATCTCGTAACTGATGCCTTATTGTGTGTGTCTGTGTGTGTGTGTGTGTGTGTGTGTGTGTGTGTGTGTGTGTGTGTGTGTGTGTGTGTGTGTGTCGCAGGTGGTCTGGTCAGGGTTGTATGTGGAACCAGAGAAGAGTGTGCTCCGCGTGGCTGATGAGGAACTCGCTTCTCTCCGAAATCTGCAGCCTCTCGAGGTCGTGTGTGAGGACGTTCTCCCGAGGACGCTGTCGGATATCCGGCGTCTCTGCCACCAGCTGGAGCAGCACCGAGCTCAGCTGAGCAAGGAGGACTTTGAGCGGACTGTGCTTACGATGGTATACACGGCTCAGCGGATAACACAAAGCACTGAAGGCCATCAGAGGGAGCTGTGGGCTGATGCACTGCTTCAGCTTTATAAAAGCATCAAAAAAGATTTGGGAGCAGAATGATGACCTTTCCCACACAACCTCACCTTCTCTACACACCTTCTCCTTCTCCACACAACCTCACCTTCTCTACACACCTTCTCCTTCTCCACACACCCTTACCTTCTCTACACACCTTCTCTACACACCCTTACCTTCTCTACACACTCTCATCTTCTCCACACACCCTCACCTTCTCCACACAACTTCACCTTCTCCACACACCCTCACCTTCTCCACACACCCTCATCTTCTCCACACACCTTCACCTTCTCTACACACTCTCATCTTCTCCACACACCCTCACCTTCTCCACACACCTTTACCTTCTCCACACAACTTCACCTTCTCCACACACCGTCACCTTCTTCACACACCCTCACCTTCTCCACACACCCTCACCTTCTCCACACACCTTCACCTTCTCTACACCACACACACCTTCTCCACACACCCTCACCCTCTTCAATCACATAATAACTAATAAAACTATAAGTCTAAACACTATTGTACTAACACTGTGTACTAGTTTACTAATTGAACCTGATTTAGTTTGGGATTTTTTTTTTCTGTTTAAGGTTTAAACAGAGATAAGGAAAAATATTTACTATGAATCAATGTTTTTTGACATTTTTTTAGATTTTAAAACAACCAACAACCACCATCACCATCTCTAAAACCACCACAATCATCACCATCACCACCTTCACCACCACCACCACAATCATCATAATTACCATCACCATCACCACCATCACCAACTATTCACTGATGGTGGTTTTCTTTTGTACTTTCTATTTTTTTTTCCAACAAATCTTAATGAAAATAATCATCTTTTCCTTCTTTTTGTACACATTTCTGAACAGGTAAAAAAAATAAATACATTTATATTCTTAATGTCTCCCTGGTGAAATGCTTCTCTCTACAGGTAGATGTCCAATATTAGATGCTTGACCGACACTAACAGGACATAATAGAAATGCCAATGCATTCCTACAATAATCCAATCATCAGATCATGAACACAATGTATCAGCAGCAAAACATACAGTTTCCTGTCATCGACCTTCAGAAGTCACTGTACCTCAGAATGGAAAAAACTTTACACATGCACAGAATTAAATATTGTAGTTTCTTCCTGGTGGAACTGCGAATACACACACTACAGTAACCAGAGTAAGGTTCGATGCAGTAAAATTTTTTGGCCCCATCCCAAAGGCCAATTATTACAGCAGCTTATGGTCGCCGAACTGCTTGATGTCCGAATGGTGCGCCAAAAACAATGTGGATTTCATAGATAATTGGAGACATTTTGAGGGCAAAGCAACAGTATCCATCCCACTCGGGAAGGATATATTTTTTTTTTTTACATCTGTTGGTGACTTTAATATTCATTTTGATAATCAGGAAGAGCAGCAGTTGTGTCCATTCTAGATTCAGTAGGAATTAATCAGAATGTTATAGGACCCACTCATAGTGGTGACACACTCTTGATTTGTTATTAACATTTGGATTAAATATCAAAAATATAGTCATAATTCCACACTCTGAAGTATTTTAAACAGATAGCTCCAGAGGTAATTTAACCTGTTTTAAAAATAATAAACTCTTCCATTAGCACTGGTTTTGTACCAAAATCCTGCAAACTGGCAGTTATCCACCCCCTAATTAAGAAACCAGACCTTGACCCATGTCAGCTGTCCAACTACAGACCAATATCAAATCTCCCCTTCATAGCCAAAATATTTGAAAAGGTTGTAGCACAGCAGTTCTGCTCACACCTACTTATGAATAATATTTTTGAAATGTATCAGTCAGGATTTCGGCCTCATCATAGCACAGAGACGGCGCTAGTTAAGGTGGTAAATGACCTGTTATTGGCCCCTGATCAGGGTTTTGTCTCCTTACTTGTTTTGCTCGACCTTAGTGCAGCTTTTCACACCATTGATCACACTATACTACTTGCTAGACTTGAGAACGTTGTTGGAATAAAGGGAACGGCTCTCTCTTGGCTCAGGTTTTTATTTGACTGATCGCTATCAGTTTGTTGATGTAAATGGTGAGTTCTCCACACTCTATGAGGTAAAGTTTGGTGTTCCTCAAGGATCTGTCTTAGGCCCTCTGCTTTTCTCTTTATATATGCTGCCTCTTGGTGAAATCATTCATAAACATGGGATTCGCTTTCATTGCTATGCTGATGATACACAGCTGTATATTTCAGCAAAGCCAGATGAGAGAGATCAGCTTAACAATGTTGAGAAGTGTGTAAAGGACATTAGACAGTGGATGCTCGATAACTTTCTTCTGCTCAACTCAGATAAGACAGAAGTACTTTTACTAGGACCACATGCAGCTAGAAGTAAACTTTCCGATTACCTAACATCTCTGGATGGTGTTTCTGTTTCAGCGTGTACGGCTGTCAAAGACCTTGTTGTGATTATTGACCCGAGTCTTTCCTTTGAGTCTCACGTGAATAATATTACCAGGATCTCCTTCTTTCACCTTAGAAATATTGCAAAAATTTGATATATGATGTCGTTACAGGATGCAGAAAAACTAGTTCATGCTTTTGTAACATCTAGATTAGACTACTGTAACGCTTTACTGTCTGGGTGTTGGAGTAAGTGCAGAAATAAGCTTCAGTTAGTTCAGAATGCAGCAGCAAGAGTCCTCACTAGATCTAGAAAATATGATCACATCACCCCTGTTTTAATCATCTACACTGCTCCCAATCAAATCTCGCATTGATTATAAAATACTACTACTGACGTATAAAGCACTTAACGGTCTCGCGCCACAGTATCTGAGTGAACTTCTTTACCAGTATGATCCTCCACGCCTACTTAGATCAAAAGGTGCAGGCTATCTGTTGGTTCCTCAAATAATGAAGACTACAGCAGGGGGCAGATCTTTCTCTTATAAACCCCACAGTTATGGAACAACCTTCCAACCAGTGTTCGGGACTCAGACACAGTCTCAGTGTTCAAGTCGAGGTTGAAAACGTATTTATTTAGTCAAGCCTTTTATCAGTAGATTTTTCTTAGGTAAAGGAGCAGATCTGGAGGGAGCATGGATATAGAGTGTTTGGTGAACTGGGATATTTGTATGCTGTCGTCCCCTCACATTCACACGTTCACTCGGGTTTGTTGACGGTGGTGTGGTGGGTCGTCTCTTATCCCAGAGATCCCTCATGTCTGTGTTACCTTCTGGTTCTCCCTTTTAGTTATGCTGCCATAGCGAGTCTTGCTGGAGTCCAAACTGCACAGTGACATAAACTTTCATACACCAATAGGTACACTTAATAATCCATATCCTTCTCTTCCCATCACCCTCTCTCTCTCTCTCTCTCTCTCTCTCTCTCTCTCTCTCTCTCGCTCTCTCTCTCTCTCTCTCTCTCTCTCTCTTTCTCGGTCGAGCTAAACATGCTCCTTAGGCTCCAGTGACCACTGTTCCTGCACCTCTCCCCTCCGTGGAACTTCACACTTCTGTGCAGCTTGGGACGGTCTCTCATCAACACCTTGGGTGGTTCCATGTTATTCCGGAGTAGAACGGGTGCTTTGAGGATGGATTGGACTGTAGTTGGTGTCGGTGGTCTGCTGCACTGACTCGGGAGTGCAGTTTGCTTCTGATCGTCATCACTGTACCCCGCAGCATTGTATATCTGCTTCAAATGGACATCTCGGGGAGTTTTTCCTTCCTTTCTTCATCACACATAATCCAGTGTCTGAACTTTACTACAGGTGACAACTTCAGTCTTTAGTCCTGTGTGTGAGAACAGAGTTATTGTTTGATGTTGAATACAATCAGCATGTTCGAATACATGAGCATGAAACCTGCTGTGAAATAAATATAGAGCTGGATGTGGATCACTGAGGTTTCTTGTCGGGCCACCCAACAGCCAGCCTGGCCTACAAACCTGACCTTCACACACACACACACACACACACACACACACACACACACACACACACACACACACACACACACACACACACACACACACACATTTTGCTCTAAATACATTGTTTGCCGATGCCTGTGTAACCCATAGAGAATTAAGGGCTACTCATATACTGTAGTTTCACTCCCAATCAAAGGGGGTGCTGTGGGACTGAGTAGATTAGAGTCTCTGGTTACCAGCATTTTATTCCATTTGCAATACTTCTCCTTGTGAATATCAGCAAAAATAACACTTCTGGAATCTGAAAACCAGCAGAAAGCAGAGAACTGAGGCTACACTGCCAAAGTGTTTTTTGAGTACTAGAAAGTCTGGATGAACTAAGATGTTGAGCCGAGCCCAGTGGGACTGGTAGATGATCTTTATCAGAGTGGCCAGACATTGATCTGTCACCAGAGGAACTGTTGAGAGTGTCAAATAAATCATCATTCACACACAGTAGAGTTACAAGTGCACTTGAAGACAAGAAATTGAACTCCCACTTAAAGACACGTTTATGGAACTCTGGACCAACATACCACATACACGTAAGAGACAAACTGAACATTAAGGGCTAATATTCTTTATTTTTTAACATATTTATCTGTAAATATCGTTTATAGTGCTATCCAACTGGCACTGTTGTAAAAAAAAATGCAAAAAAAATTGTCAACTACTCAACCGTCATCTAAAGCTACTCATGTGATTGGCCTAACTTACCTCTTATCAAAACTAGGTAGCTGTTAGCATCTTTTCTTTACTGCTATAGGGACTACACCTGTTTTTGACCTTGACTTCATTCTCTGACTTTGACTCATTGAGCTGTAGAAACTGCATTTGCATCAGTCTGAGACTTGATTACATGAGTTTCTACTATCGGAATATTTCAGTAATAAAACCTGGAAAAAAGAGAAGCACTTTCTGACTTGGTCATTGCTACAGTGCTCAATAACATATAATACATACAGACATCATTTATTTGGACATCTAATTTTTTCCACACAAATGTCCTTCTTTCCTAAACTGTTACACAAAGTCACACACAGTTATATCAGACGTCTTTGGGTGCCGAAGCATGAAACTTTCCCTTCACTTGAACTCGGACAACCGAACCTGTTCCAGCATGACATGAATATCTGCTCCCCGTGGGTTTGAATGAAAGATCCTGTTATAGAGCTCCAACCCTTTTACACAACTTTGAATGACTGTGAACGCTGACTGAACAACAGGAACCTCCTCACTTTCTCACCTACATCAGTACCTGACTTTACTAACACCTGTGTAGCTGAATGAATCTCCAAAAATCTCCACAGAATCTGCCGGAACATCTAATCAGAACAGCGGAGGTCATTATAAGAGTAAATGGAGACTACATACTGAATGATATGTTAATTTTACACTCAGATGTCTTCAGAACTTTGGCCATACTGTGTGTTTGCTGTTTATCCTATTCTGTGATTTAGTGATGTGAGGATTAAGGAGGTTAAGAGATAAACTATTAACAGCATTTATTTTTTTCACACAATAGAAATGCGAGTCTTTGTGTTGATTTGAGTTGTGAGGTTTTAGATTTAATATAAAAATTGAGACTCCTGACACGAACTCGTCCCAACACCCGGGGATTTATCTGCATGATTTTATTTTATTTTTTAAGTAGAAGAAAAGAAGGTTTTGGGTTCATGATAATTATAATAGAATCAGTGTTTGAGTCATAAATATTCTATTAATAGATCAGTGTGCTGAGAGTCACATTCGAGTCTTTACACAGAAACTGAGGTGATTAAGTAAAGAATCTTGTGATTAAAATGATAATAGGAACATTATAGTTATAATAAATCATAGTGATTTGGATATTTAAGTACATTTAAAGACTTTTATACTTTTACTCAAGTGAAAGTTTAAAGAAACGCTTTTACTTTTACTGCAGTCACATTTTACTGAGTCTTTACTTTTTCTCAACAACCTGCTTTGTGTAGTTCAGACGCCACTGCAGTACAGTAGATATAAAGGAATAATAAAATAGAGAGAATTGTTTCTTTGGTGTAGTTGTGATGTTAGTGCAGTACAGGACCCTGTGGGAATTTTGATCAGGCGGACACTGTGACGTCACACTGGGGTCCTGATTAGCAACGGACGCTAGCGGAAGAGGAAGGAGCGGCCTGAGCGCGCGAGGCTGTTTTGGCAGATTTGAGAAGGTGAGGTTTATGTGTGTTTGTGTTTATTTGTATGTGAGAGAGAAAGCGGGGGGCAGGAGGGTGTTTGGGGGGGGGTTTCGGGGGTGTTTGTTGGTGTCGGTGATGGCGGTGTTGATGTGAACTGATCAGTGTTTACATACAAACCGCTCCGGGCCTGCACATATACTACTGTACACACACACACACACACACACACACACCCACCAACCAACCAACCAACCACCCTGCTGTATACCACTTACTGACTTCCACACACACACACACACACACACACACCCCAACCAACCAACCTGCTGTATACCACTTACTGACTTCCACACACACACACACACACACACACACACACCCAACCAACCACCCTGCTGTATACCACTTACTGACTTCTACACACACACACACCCCAACCAACCAACCACCCTGCTCTATACCACTTACTGACTTACACACACACACACACACACACACACACACACCCCAACCAACCACCCTGCTGTATACCACTTACTGACTTCCACACACACACACACACACACACACACACACACACACACCCCAACCAACCACCCTGCTGTATACCACTTACTGACTTCCACACACACACACACACACACACACACACC
>NC_139580.1:31822594-31830094 GCF_946808225.1 Silurus aristotelis
ACACACACACACACACACACACACACACACACCCAACACCCCGCTGTATACCACTTACCGACTCTTATACACACACACACACGCACACACACACACACACACACACCCAACACCCCGCTGTATACCACTTACCGACTCTTATACACACCCACACACACACACACACCCAACACCCTGCTGTATACCACTTACTGACTCTTATATACACACACGCGCACACACACAGCTGCTGCAGGTTCCTAAACATGGCTCTGCAGAACATTTTACAGTTTTTTTTCTCTTTCTTTCTCCCTGGAATGTGGAAGTTATGTTCTAGCTGCTAACAGAGGCTCTCTGATGAACAGAGTCCCAGGTGCTGCTCCCACCACCATGCTTCACTGTGTGTTTGGTGATCTTGGGGTGGGATAATGCTGCTTCGGTTTTGTTAGCATTGTGTCGAATTGTGGACTCCTCAGACTGTAACACATTTCTCCAGGTGGTTTCAGATGATCTATTGGAGTTCAGGTCTTCCATGAAGCACAGCACAAAGAAATGGTTTTCATGTGTTCAGGACGTTTCAGAAACTCCATCAGCTCCTTTATCAGTGCTGTAAAGCTTTCGGTTGCCAGATAGAGATGTTTTCGTCTTGTTTAGCCAATACATAATAAACATAAAAGTGAGTTTGAATTAAAACTCCATTCCATGGCCCTCCAGATTGAGAATGTTCTCGAGTAGATTTGTATCATTAGAAAGGTCTGAATGAAGGCAGCAGTGCACATTTCTAACTCGTGTGTGTTGATCTCGCGTGTTTCAGCAGAATGCCGGCCGAACGCAAGAAATCCACAACCGCAGACGAGAAGGAGACTTTGAGCAACAAGGAGAAGGAGAAGGAGCGAGACGGCGAGCGACGAGCGGCGTTTTCCCGAGACAAGGCCAGGGACGAGAGTAAAATGAGCGGAAAGAAGGAGGGAGGCAAGTCTGCAGACGAGAAGAAGCGAAGGATCGAAGAGGAGAAGAGGAGGAAAGAAGAGAAGGAGCGCAAAAAGCGCGAGGAGGAGAAGCAGAAGGCCGAGGAGGAGCAGAAGAGGAAAGAAGAAGAAGAGCGCAAGCAGCAGGAAGAACAGGAGAAGAAGCTGCTGGAGGAGGAAGCTAAACGACAGAAAGAGGAGGAAGCTGCACAGCTGAAGTAAAGTTTATTGATAGATGAAGAACGTTGTTTTTAATTCAATGTTTTTATTCAGTCAGTATTAATGTTGTTTCCTTTCTTCAGGGAGAAAGAAGAAGCTCAGCAGCTTCACCAGGAGGCTTGGGAGAGACACCAAACCAGGAAGGAGCTGCGTGTGAAGAATCAGCACGCTCAGGAAGGTCGCCCTGAAGAAGCCTTCTTCAGCCGCCTGGATTCCAGCCTGAAGAAGAACACGGCGTTTGTGAAGAAGCTCCGCACGCTCACGGAGCAGCAGCGTTCCTCACTTTCGCACGACTTCGACTCGCTCAATCTCAGCAAGTACATAGGGGAGGCGGTCAGCTCTCTGGTGGAAGCCAAGCTGAAGATCTCAGACGTGGGCTGTGGCGTGCACCTGTGCTCTCTGTTCCACCAACGCTACGTGGACTTCGCGCCGCAGCTCCTCGCCGCCTGGAAGAGGCACTTTGAGGCACGCAAGGAGGAGAAAACCCCGAATGTGAGCAAGCTGCGTACCGACCTGCGCTTTATCGCCGAACTCACCACCGTGGGCCTGTTCACCGATAAGGAAGGGCTCTCTCTGATCTACGAGCAGCTGAAGAACATCATCGCGGCCGACCGTGAAACCCACACTCATGTCTCCGTGGTGATCAGCTTTTGCAAGCACTGCGGAGACGACATCGCCGGCTTGGTTCCTCGCCGCGTCAAAAGTGCGGCCGACAAGTTTGGCCTGAACTTTCCTCCCAGCGAGATCATCAACTCCGAAAAGCAGCAGCCCTTCCAGAACCTGCTTCGGGAGTATTTCACATCTCTCACCAAACACCTGAAGAAAGACCACAGAGAGCTGCAGAACATCGAGCGACAAAATAGGTCCGTCTCCGCTCAGACTTTTCTCAGATCATACTGCACTCAGAACATCTGAACTGTCCTTCAAACCTCTGTGTGATTGTTTTTGTTCTCGCAGGCGTATCCTTCACTCGAAAGGAGAGCTGAGCGAGGATAGACACAAGCAGTACGAGGAGTTTGCTACATGCTACCAGAAACTTCTGGCCAACACTCAGTCTCTGGCTGATCTCCTGGATGAGAACATGCCGGAGCTCCCTCAGGATAAAACTGTCCAAGAAGGTATACACACACACACACACACACACACACCCTCCATGGCTTGAAGATTTGTAAGGTTAGGGTTACTCAGATGCACATGACTGACGATTTATAAACTAAAATCTTTACAAAATATTTTGAAGTATTTACACCACATTACACTTGAGTTCCTGCATAACCAGTTGTGTGGCATCATAAAACTGAATAGAGTCCAATAACCGTTAAAGAAGACTACCCAGGTGGCCAAAAGAACCTCTGAAGGAGCTGTTGACAGGAGAACCACATCCTGGACACTGTACCACACTGGGTTTTTTCTTTGTACGTGTGGTGAGAATAAGCCGTAAGAAAGAGCCTGAGATTCTTTCAGCATGGACTGGTGATCTCATCCCCCTCAGAGCATCGTGCTCCCACTGAAACATGGTGGTGGCAGCATTGTGTTGGAGGATCTGCTGTGGGTTCAGTGTAACATGGATACAGGCCTGTGCATAAAGTAAACCTGTCTGATGTAGAACGACCCCAAACCAGGACGTGGAGCTCAGTGTTTAGGATGGACTTCTGATCGAATTGGAAGTCCCTGCATCACCAAGCTGCCGTGGATGTGATGAGACTTTAACAGGAGTCCAGCTGTTCTCTCAGGAACGCTGTGTCTGCAATAAAAATACACTGCTCAGCCATAACATTATGACCACCTGCCTAATGTTGTGTTGGTCCCATTTTGCTGCTAAAACACAGACCAGCCACCAGCTTTTGCTCCTCACATGCATCAGTGATCCTTGTCCCCCACGACCCTGTCGCCGGTTCACCACTGTTCTTTCTTTTAAGCTCTTTTGATAGACCACTGCAGACCACCAGACTACAAGAGCTGCAGTTAGACCCAGTTGTCTAGACAATTTGCCAAACTCACTCAAATCCTTACAGTCGCCTATTTTTCCTGCTTCTAACATTAACTTTGAGGAGAAAATGTTCACCTGCTGCCTGATAAATAAATCCACCCACTAACAGGTGCCATGATGATCATCAGTGTTCTTCACTTCATCACTGTGTTAAAATGTCCATGTTATAATGCCAGAATGTTATGATGTGAGGGTGTTATGCCTGAACTGTGTATCTTAACAAATCTGCAGCAATTTATGAAATTCTATGATTTTTGCATGAGCTCTTCACAATGTACAGAAAAAACATAAACACACTCAGGAGCACGAGGAGCACATTAATCATTAATACCAAATGTATTGTGTGAATGCTCACATGGAATATTTCCATCTAACGTTTGATGAAGATGAAAATTCGGATCATATGATTCGTGCTTTTTAGCAGAACAGATGCTGGAACACTGTAGTTTTCCAGCATTCTAGATAGAATTCTAGATAAAGAGTGTTAGTTATTATGGACTGTATTTTAGTAAACAGATCTCCTGTAGATCTTCTCTGCATCTCAGTTAAATACGTTGTTGTGGTGTTGTTATGCTGCTTGAACACGTGTCGGTGTGTTTGTGTGACAGAACATGGCCCAGGCATCGACATCTTCACTCCCGGAAAACCCGGAGACTATGAGCTGGATGGAGGGATCTGGGAGGACGAGGATGCGCGGAACTTCTACGAGAACCTGGTGGACCTGAAGGCGTTTGTTCCTGCCATCCTGTTCAAGGACAACGAGAAGGTCAGCCAGAACAAAGACAAGGAGGACGGCAAAGGTACAGAGTGGTGATGTGATGTTCACACTGTGACAGGGGCAGGTTACGGTGTCATGATGTAAATGACGATCTGATTTTACAGAAGCTAAAGAAGGGCGTGAAGGGAAAGACGTGAGCTGCACAGAGGAACTGGAGCTGGAGCTCGAAGCTCTGGATATCACTGACGACCCTCTGGACATAGAAGGTCCCGATGAGGCAGAGAATGAAGAACTGGCCAAGAAACTCCTAGACGAGCAAGGTATAGTTAGTGATGTGGTTTCAGAGAAGTCGGAGTTAAACCATCGTGTGTGTGTGTGAAGGTAAAGGATCAAATTCAAACCGACATTACATTTGTGTTTGTAAAGAACAAGAGGATGAGGAAGCCAGCACTGGATCTCATCTCAAACTCATCGTGGACGCTTTCATCCAGCAGCTTCCCAACTGTGTCAACCGAGACCTGATCGACAAGGTGATCACCACACCTGAGCACCTCAATCATCTCGCACAAACACACACGGGTTTAGCACACCAGACAGGGTGAATGGAGTGTGTGAAGTGTGTGTGTGATATTTTTAAGATCTCGCTTAAAGTGCAGAAGCGTCTTAATCAAGCAGAGGATCATTAAAGTTCTTCCTGCTTCTTTCATCATAAATAAACATCTTCATATAAAACTCTTCTTATGACACTAAAGAAAGTGTCATAAATAAAATGTGTGTGTGTGTGTGTGTGTGTGTGTGTGTGTGTGTGTGTGTGTGTGTGTGTTTTCTCCAGGCTGCAATGGACTTCTGCATGAACATGAACACCAAGTCGAATCGGAGGAAGCTTGTGCGGGCGCTCTTCACTGTTCCCAGGCAGAGGTAGTCCTAAACCCTCATCCTGCTTTGCTTCAGAATGAACACTAGATGGAGCTGTTGTTCTTTTTATCCTGTACAGCTGTGGATGTATAAACTACAGCAGC
Source organism: Silurus aristotelis (assembly GCF_946808225.1). NCBI lineage: Eukaryota > Metazoa > Chordata > Actinopteri > Siluriformes > Siluridae > Silurus > Silurus aristotelis. Next base: position 31,827,488 of record NC_139580.1, read on the forward strand.
TGTTTGATTTATTGATAGAAATACAAATACACACAACTCAGTGTTCTAACAGAAGTGAACAGTAACTAAGTAAATGTAATTATTTGTTAAGAAGCTTTTCCTCGTATCTGTACTTTACTGAAGACTTTTACTGTAATTTCACTTCATTTCAAACTCATATCTTTTACTTTTTACCACATGTAGTGAAATCAGTCGTTTCTTTTTATTAATTAGGATAAAAACGTAACTGGTGAAACACGCGGCGAGTCACCAATCAGGATCGAGCGCACGCTCTGTTTTACACGTGTTCTGATCGGCGCTCAGTGAATCTACTGATCACCAACATCCAGTTCAGCATCAGTTCAACATCAAGCAGGACATTTAGAGAGGAATCAATGATGAAGTAAAGAATCTTGTGATAAAAATGATTAAAGGAACATTATAGTTATATTAAATCACTACTCTGGATACTGAAGTACATTTGAAGGCAAAAACGTCTGTACTTTTACTTGGAGTCACATTTTACTGAGTCTCTACTTTTGACACTACATGTTTGTGTTCTTCATCACCACTTTATATACGTGTTTGATGCAGGTGTTTCCTGAAGTTGGAGGATCTCTGTAAGTGTGGGTCGTCTCAGATGTCACATCCTACTAATGTTTATTGCAACAAATAACAGAGTAAATGCAGTGTATCTGCATCTCTGTAATTCAGTTCTATTCTAATATAATATGGAGAATATTCAGTTTATAGGGTCTATACAGAGGGAGTTCTGAGTTCTGTTCCTGTGGTTCTTGCAGGGACTTTCTATCTAGGGTTTCTTTCTATATTACACTAAGCACAAGAACTCAAAAACACGATTAAAGCCGGATTTGAAGCCACTTTATCCCTGTTCTGTATCTACACTATTATGACAAAAGTTTGTGGACACCTGACCATGAGATTAGTATGTGCTTCTTTTGAAACATCCCATTCCATATTTAGTCTCCATTTCTGTTCTAATGAGCTCCACTCTTCTGGGAAGATGTTCCTCTAGATTTTGTGGAGATTCATTCAGCTACAAGGATGTTAGTAACATCAGGTAGTGATGTGAGAAGGTGAGGAGACCTGGGGTGCAGTCAGCATCCGTTCAGTAGTGTTGGAGCGGTTTAATGTGTCCCAATACTTTTGCTGTGTACTTTATTTACATGTAACAGAATGTAAATAATTTTTAAAAATTTAATGTTCCTATTTGTTCATTTTCTCCATTTTCACCCTCAGACTGGATCTGCTGCCATTCTACTCGCGCTTGGTGGCCACTCTGCACCCCTGCATGTCTGATGTTGCTGAGGATCTGTGCTCCATGCTCAAAGGAGACTTTCGATTCCATGTGTGTATCTCTCTCACACACACGCGCGCGACCAGTGTTGGGCAGTAACGCGTTACTTTTGACAGTAACTAATACTGTAACGCGTTACTTTAAAAAATAATGTAACTCCTTTACCGTATGCTGCGTTACCGGTTACATGAATGAATTTGGGCTGAAGTGTAGACTACGACTGTGAGACTGTGGGCGTGTCTCCATTTATTCAGGTCTGTGCGGCAGTAATAACGAGTCGAGGCGAGAGCAAGACGAGTTTCTCAAAGTGGAAATATGCTCATTATTTCACTTTAGTTGAGCATAAAGACACAAAACTTTTAAGTCAAATGTAAGCTGTGTTTTTCTGTTTCGAAGCTCGTATCTACTGCGATAAACAGCAACTCCAATCTGTTGAAGCTCCTCCAGAAACCCCATGCTAGAAGCTATGCACTAACCCGGTGTTCTGTTCTACATTGTTGATAGTTTTCATATTTCAGCTGTGAAAGGAACATGTTTAAGAGCTCAACACAACAGCAGAAGCCACTTTAGTGTTTGATTGTGAATCTATTATTCAGCTTGTTTTGTTGTTTATGTCAGAAATCCTTGTAATATATTCAGTATGTGCTGCTCTGACTTGAATATAATAGTGTTTATAAATGACTCTGTGTTTAAGCCAGTTTTGTGTTTTTATAGACCATGACGCATAAAAGGGAATTATTGTGAACATTAAAGAAGGTTCTTTAAAAAAGTAACTAAAAAGTTACTTTTAACAGTAACACATTACTTTTTGGTGTAAATAATCAACAAAGTAACAGTTACTTTTTGAATGAAGTAACGAGTAACTGTAGTTACTATTTTTTAGTAACGAGCACAACACTGCACACGACAAACATTAAAACCCATCTGTTGTGCTGCAGGTCAGAAAGAAGGACCAAATTAACATCGAGACCAAGAATAAGACGGTGAGGTTTATCGGAGAGCTGGCCAAGTTCAAAATGTTCTCTAAAACAGACACGCTGCACTGCCTGAAGGTGAGAGGCTCGAATCACACCGGTCAATCCAGATCCACATCCTCCTACTATCCTGCTCTAACTCTCTTTCTGTCTGTGTGTGTGTGTGTGTGTGTGTGTGTGTGTGTGTGTGTGTGTGTGTGTGTAAAAAAACCCACCTGTTTCCAGATGCTCCTGTCTGATTTCTCTCATCACCACATCGAGATGGCCTGCACTCTGCTGGAGACGTGTGGACGCTTCCTCTTCAGGTCCCCGGAGTCTCACTTGCGCACCAGTGTC
>NC_139580.1:31832594-31855094 GCF_946808225.1 Silurus aristotelis
ACGCTCCACTCTCTCACTATACACACAAGCTCCACTCTCTCACTATACACACACGCTCCACTCTCTCACTATACACACACGCTCCACTCTCTCACTATACACACACGCTCCACTCTCTCACTATACACACAAGCTCCACTCTCTCACTATACACACAAGCTCCACTCTCTCACTATACACACAAGCTCCACTCTCTCACTATACACACAAGCTCCACTCTCTCACTATACACACAAGCTCCACTCTCTCACTATACACACAAGCTCCACTCTCTCACTATACACACACGCGCCACTCTCTCACTATACACACAAGCTCCACTCTCTCACTATACACATACGCTCTACACTCTCACTATACACACACGCTCCACTCTCTCACTATACACATACGCTCTACACTCTCACTATACACACACGCTCCACTCTCTCACTATACACACACGCTCCACTCTCTCACTATACACACACGCTCCACTCTCTCACTATACACACAAGCTCCACTCTCTCACTATATACACAAGCTCCACTCTCTCACTATACACACAAGCTCCACTCTCTCACTATACACACAAGCTCCACTCTCTCACTATACACACAAGCTCCACTCTCTCACTATACACACACGCTCCACTCTCTCACTATACACACACGCTCCACTCTCTCACTATACACACACGCTCCACTCTCTCACTATACACACAAGCTCCACTCTCTCACTATACACATACGCTCTACACTCTCACTATACACACACGCTCCACTCTCTCACTATACACACAAGCTCCACTCTCTCACTATACACACACGCTCCACTCTCTCACTATACACACACGCTCCACTCTCTCACTATACACACAAGCTCCACTCTCTCACTATACACATACGCTCTACACTCTCACTATACACACACGCTCCACTATCTCACTATACACACACGCTCCACTCTCTCACTATACACACACGCTCCACTCTCTCACTATACACACACGCTCCACTCTTTCACTCTACACACACGCTCCACTCTCTCACTCTACACACACGCTCCACTCTCTCACTCTACACACACGCTCCACTCTCTCACTATACACACACGCTCCACTCTCTCACTATACACACACGCTCCACTCTCTCACTATACACACACGCTCCACTCTCTCACTCTACACACACGCTCCACTCTCTCACTCTACACACACGCTCCACTCTCTCACTCTACACACACGCTCCACTCTCTCACTATACACACACACGCTCCACTCTCTCACTCTACACACACGCTCCACTCTCTCACTATACACACACGCTCCACTCTCTCACTATACACACACGCTCCACTCTCTCACTATACACACACGCTCCACTCTCTCACTCTACACACAAGCTCCACTCTCTCACTCTACACACAAGCTCCACTCTCTCACTCTACACACACGCTCCACTCTCTCACTCTACACACACGCTCCACTCTCTCACTCTACACACACGCTCCACTCTCTCACTGTACACACACACACGCTCCACTCTCTCACTGTACACACACACACGCTCCACTCTCTCACTGTACACACACACACACGCTCCACTCTCTCACTCTACACACACACACGCTCCACTCTCTCACTGTACACACACACACACACGCTCCACTCTCTCACTGTACACACACACACACACGCTCCACTCTCTCACTGTACACACACACACACACGCTCCACTCTCTCACTGTACACACACACACACACGCTCCACTCTCTCACTGTACACACACACACACACGCTCCACTCTCTCACTGTACACACACACACACACGCTCCACTCTCTCACTGTACACACACACACACACGCTCCACTCTCTCACTGTACACACACACACACACACACACGCTCCACTCTCTCACTGTACACACACACACACACACGCTCCACTCTCTCACTGTACACACACACACACACACGCTCCACTCTCTCACTGTACACACACACACACGCTCCACTCTCTCACTGTACACACACACACACGCTCCACTCTCTCACTCTACACACACACACACACGCTCCACTCTCTCACTCTACACACACACACACGCTCCACTCTCTCACTCTACACACACACACACGCTCCACTCTCTCACTCTACACACACACACACGCTCCACTCTCTCACTCTACACACACACACACGCTCCACTCTCTCACTCTACACACACACACACGCTCCACTCTCTCACTCTACACACACACACACGCTCCACTCTCTCACTCTACACACACACACACGCTCCACTCTCTCACTCTACACACACACACACGCTCCACTCTCTCACTCTACACACACACACGCTCCACTCTCTCACTATACACACACGCTCTACACTCTCACTATACACACACGCTCCACTCTCTCACTATACACACACGCTCCACTCTCTCACTGTACACACACACACACGCTCCACTCTCTCACTCTACACACACACACACGCTCCACTCTCTCACTCTACACACACACACACACGCTCCACTCTCTCACTCTACACACACACACACGCTCCACTCTCTCACTCTACACACACACACACGCTCCACTCTCTCACTCTACACACACACACACGCTCCACTCTCTCACTCTACACACACACACACGCTCCACTCTCTCACTCTACACACACACACACGCTCCACTCTCTCACTCTACACACACACACACGCTCCACTCTCTCACTCTACACACACACACACGCTCCACTCTCTCACTCTACACACACACACACGCTCCACTCTCTCACTCTACACACACACACACGCTCCACTCTCTCACTCTACACACACACACACGCTCCACTCTCTCACTCTACACACACACACACGCACGCTCCACTCTCTCACTCTACACACACACACACGCACGCTCCACTCTCTCACTCTACACACACACACACGCACGCTCCACTCTCTCACTCTACACACACACACACGCACGCTCCACTCTCTCACTCTACACACACACACACGCACGCTCCACTCTCTCACTCTACACACACACACACGCACGCTCCACTCTCTCACTCTACACACACACACACGCACGCTCCACTCTCTCACTCTACACACACACACACGCACGCTCCACTCTCTCACTCTACACACACACACACGCACGCTCCACTCTCTCACTCTACACACACACACACGCACGCTCCACTCTCTCACTCTACACACACACACACGCACGCTCCACTCTCTCACTCTACACACACACACACGCTCCACTACACACAATCTCCCCACAGTAAGGTGTCATTATTGAAATGGGGGGTGTGTGTGTGTTAGGTTTTAAGGCAGATGCGTAAATTGCCCTGGCATGAGGCAGATTTGAAGAGCTACCTGATCTGCTGTATGGTGAACATCTGGAATGTGAAGTACAACAGCATCCACTGTGTGGCGAACCTGCTGGCTGGTCTGGTGGCTTATCAGGAGGACGTCGGTATACACGTGGTGGATGGAGTGCTGGAGGACATCCGCCTGGGCATGGAGGTGTGTGTCTTCTGCTGCTCGTGGTTTATATTTTAGAGGTTGACCGATAATGACATACTTTCATTTAATCAAATGGATACTGGATAATAGAAAATAAACACGCCATGAAAAATAATACTGATCTTTACAAACTTCAAAATATCATAAAAAAGAAAATATTGGTGTTAAAGGAAATATTCAAATATGTTAATGGATAAACATAATATACCACTGTTCATGCTGCACACCATCTCACGTGCAAAAACAAACAGCACGTGTTGATTTGCCTCTAGAGGCCGCTATCGTAATGAACTCGGACCGGAATCTGGAAAAACTATCTGTATGAATTTTTGCTGATAGTTTCAGCGATTGATTATCAGTGCTGATTTATCGTCTAAACTTTTTTCTTTTCCAGGTAAACCAGCCGAAGTTCAACCAGCGGCGCATCAGCAGTGCAAAGTTCTTGGGCGAGTTGTATAACTACCGCATGGTGGAGTCGGCCGTGATCTTCCGCATGCTTTTCTCCTTCATCTCGTTTGGCGTGAATCAGGACGGCTCTCCCAGCCCTCTGGATCCCCCCGAACACCTGTTCCGCATCCGCCTGGTGTGCACGCTGCTCGACACGTGCGGCCAGTACTTCGACCGCGGATCCAGCAAGAAGAAGCTCGACTGCTTCCTAATCTACTTCCAGGTGGTTATTTTTTATTTTTATTTTTTTTTTACCTCCTCAAAAAAGCTGAATTGATGCGATTGTGGGTCATGCTGATGAGACAATAACAGTAAATGATTTTCTTTTGTAGCGGTATGTCTGGTGGAAGAAGAGTTTGGAGGTGTGGACTAAAGATCACCAGTTTCCCATCGATATCGACTACATGATCAGTGACATGCTGGATTTACTGCGACCCAAAATGCACCTGTGCTGCTCTCTGGAGGAGGCCTGCCATCAGGTCACTGAGCTCGAGAGAGAAGTCCTCATCAAACTGGGTACAACTCGTGTGTGTGTGTGTGTGTGTGTGTGTGTGTGTGTGTGTGTGTGTGTGTGTGTGTGTGTGTGTGTGTGAGAAACACATATTTGTGCTAGTTATCCCTGTTCTGTGTTTCTGTCATCCCTGCTAAACAGCATTCCTGTGTGTGTGTGTGTGTGTGTGTGCGCGCTCGTGTGTGTGTGTGTGTGTGTGCGCGCAAGTTTTTTGACTGTTTTTTGAACAGTTGTCACTTGTTCTCCATTCACACCTACATTCCAAATGAGTGACAAAGAGAAAGAGAGAGATGGATAGATAGAGCAAGACTGAAAGAGAGAATAAAGAGAGAGAGGAGAAGAGGGATATAGAGAGGGAGAGAGGAAAAGAGGGATAGAAGAGAGGGAGAGCGGAAAAGAGGGATAGAAGAGAGGGAGAGAGGAAAAGAGGGATAGAAGAGAGGGAGAGCGGAAAAGAGGGATAGAAGAGATGGGAGAGGGAGAGAAATATAGAGCGAGAAGGATAGAAAGAGAGAGATAAAGAGAAATATAGGGGGAAAGATAGAAATATAGAGAGGAATGTAACATTCTGTAAGTAGATGTAATGGTAATATCAGCACCACAATTATTTTTTGTAAAGAAGAAATGGTCTGGAATCCCATCGTACCTGTGTGTGTGTGTGTGTGTGTGTGTGTGTGTGTGTGTGTGTGTGTGTGTGTGTGTGTGTGTGAGCATGCCTTGGCAGAAATAGGAGTTGTCTTTCGAAGCCTGTATTTGTGTCTCTGTTTTATAAAGGTGTTAATGTATTTATAGTGATGGATAAAAGAATGTAGGTATGTGTTTAAATCCTTATCTCACACACACACACACACACACACACACACTTTTCACCTTCAGCCATGTCTAGAAGCCACACCTCCGCCATTAAGCTCTGTCTACCTGCAGCGATCATTATGGGCCCAAGCACCTTTGAAGCGTCTCTGTAGCAGCCCATAAAACCCACACTGAATGGTGTAGGTCTTAAGAACGCTCTTGCGCCACCATCAGGTCAAATGCGGCCCCTAAATTCCATGCAGTGTTAATCATTTATCCAATGTTTCCTGCTCGAGACTCTATATATTATAATATTAGAAATAGTAAAGTTGTTGCAGTTTCTGGCACACGTCATCTTCCGAGCAAGTCTTTACAAACGTGTATCAAAAGAATTGGGAATTCACCGAGCCTGTATCTGTAGTACAATTTGGTGTTTCGAGACTACTTTTGTAACACGCCAACAGATGACAGCACGAGGCTGCACGCACAGTCACAGGGCGCACCGACCTGCAAAAAAAATCGTCCTGTGTACACCGTAGCTGTGCACCTGGTGCTATTTTGACCACGTGTGCACCCTGACATCGAGCTCTTCTCTCACGTGAGATTCTCACCAGAAACAACACAACCTTGTTTGCGCACCCACACTACTCGCCAGGATTTCGCCCTCTTTCAGAAGAGCTCGCCGTTTTTAGACACAGTTGTGGAGATTTAGCGGGAATCTTAGGTTCTTGAAAAGAAGACTTTCAGGACATGTTCCAGAATAGAACACTGGGGGCGCTGTAATACTGTGCAGGGGGACTGTTTTAAAGAGAAGATAAGATTAAATAGAACTTTTTTGTAAACAGAGCGAGTCTCCAAACTTTTTCATACCACCTTATATTTAATTGCACAGTAACAGACAAATAAATACAATACAGTGTTATATAGTAACAGAATAAGAGCCAAAACACTGATCAGTTTGTCAAACAAACAGCTGTTGTCATGACATGAGAGAGTTCCCTCACCGCCTGGGTTCAGCAAGGAACTTCATGGAGCTCACAGCTGGAACTGTGTCAGTACAGTGGTGTAGATTTAACTCAGTTCTCTGAGGAACATGGAGGCACCCATACTGGATTTTTTCTTTTCTTCTAGTTTGAATGCACAAAGGTTAAAAATGCCGTCTCTTTGGTTTGTGTGTTTGGATGTTATGGTCAGGTACAGTCACATACTTCTGGCCCACGTCTGTGAAAAACACTCAAGTAATCAGAACCAGGGCCTGTTTACTGGAACCATCAGTAAATTATTTGAGCGTTTGTTTTGAGTTTAAAGGGAAATAAGAGCGAAGCAGATAAGCGTGTGGAAGTCAAGCAGGATGTTTCTACTGACAATGGAGCCACCATGACTTTCTATTGTTCTCACAAACACACTGTGTGTGTGTGTGTGTGTGTAGGATATGCTACAGAGAAGGATGGGAGCTGTTCCGGCAGCATGGGAGAAGGAGAGGCTCTGGACGAGGAGGATGAGGAAGATGAGGACGAGCGTGGAGCCGAGACAGAAGAGCAGTCAGGAAACGAGAGTGAGATGAACGAGCCTGAGGAGGAGGTGAGAGCACAACTCCAACACACACCACGCCGGGAGACCAGCAGGAGACGCACTTAGAGCTGGAATCAGGATAAGAAATCAATTAGTGTGATACACAACATGGCCAAATGTATTGGGACAACTGACTTTTCCAGACTCTTGGTGTCCACAAACTTTTGTCCATAAAGTGTGTCCATACATTGAAAACAAATTTTAACACAAAATAATGGAGCAGACACAAGCCCCCCCCCCCCACACACACACACACACACACACACACACACACACACACACACACACACACACACGATAAAGGTGAGAGCTCCAGTCTGATGCTGCTCCTGATCTTGTGTAAACACAGGAAGGCTCTGAGAACGAGGAAGAAGAACGTGACGAAGAGGAAGAGAACACTGACTACTTGACCGATTCCAACAAAGAGAACGAGACGGACGAGGAAAACAATGTAAGCCTGCAGTGACTCAGAGCGCGGCTTTCAGTACAAGACGTTTATAAGAGTTCACGTTAATGTGTGTGTGTGTGTGTGTGTGTGTGTGTGTGTGTGTGTGTGTGTGTGTGTGTGTGTGTGTGTGTGTGTGTGTGTGTGTGTGTGGTGGTATAGGAGGTGATGATTCGAGGTGGAGGTTTGAAACACGTGGCCTGTGCTGAGGATGATGACTTCATTCAGGCTCTGGACAAGATGATGCTGGAAAACCTGCAGGTGTGTGAACTTTGCATCCTCTACTCAATAATCTTTAATCATCTTCTAATTCTCTCAGAACATCTGTTTCTCTACATCAAAAAAACATAAACCATAAAAATAGTAGTAATTCCAGAAATTTCCTCGATCGCAGACTCAAACTGGGTGAATTGTAGTTGCCATGGAGCAACACGTCCAAGTTCTTTCCTGAAGGAATCCATGTGGGACCTTTTGTTGTCCTGCTTTCACTCGATCTCAGATCTTCTTTATTGAGATGTTAGAAGGAGAGGGTTTTTTTTTTTGTGTAACAACCAGCTGAGACTCTATAACAACCGAAACAATCTACTACCACCTAAGATCACATTAAAACATCCTATCATCCATCTGCTAATACCACAGCAACCCACTGGCTACACTCGAGCAACTACCTGTAATAATACAATACCCACATAACCATCTGGGGTTTAGTGTTACTGGAGACCATAACAACATCCGAACAACCAGCTGTGTGTGAATATGAACATCATCCCACAACTCCTACACCCCCCCACCACCCCCACAACCCAAGACGTGTTGAAGAGTAAATGTAATGTCGTTAAACTCTTCTATTGCTTATCTCTGTGTGTGTGTGTGTGTGTGTGTGTGTGTGTGTGTGTGTGTGTGTGTGTGTGTGTGTGTGTGTGTGAGCGAGCGCAGCAGCGTAGTGGCGAGGCAGTAAAAGTGCACCAGCTTGACGTCGCTATCCCACTGCAGCTGAAGAGCCAGCTGAAGAAAGGCTCCGCCCCCGCGTGCACCGCAGACACAGACGCAGACATGGATACCATGCAGTTCGTCATGCTGACCAGGAAAGGCAACAAACAGCAGGTCTGTGTGTGTGTGTGTGTGTGTGTGTGTGTGTGTGTGTGTGTGTGTGTGTGTGTTGGCTGTGGAAGGAGTAGGGTGTGTTCAGGAAGTGGCTTGAGGAAAGTCAATTATAGTGTATATATACACACACACACACACACACACACACACACACACACACACACACACACACACACACACACACACAGAGTTAAAGCAGGGGTTTGGCATTGCAGCTGTGTGTGTAACGTGTATTGAAACGTATCTCCTCTGTTTCCTAACGGTGTCTCTGCTGCTCACATCCCGTCTGCTTACAGTTTAAGATCCTGAACGTCCCTCTGTCTTCACATCTGGCTGCAAATCACTTCAACCAGCAGCAGGCAGAGCAGGAGGAGCGCATGCGCATGAAGAAACTCACCCTGGACATCAACGAGCGTCAGGAGCAGGAGGACTATCAGGGTGAGAGAAATGATCCAGTTCTTAGATCTCAGTGTTTCCACGTTCTGCTCTGTCACTGACTTCCTGTTCTTTTACAGAGATGATGCAGTCGCTGGCGCAGAGGCCGGCTCCTGCTAACACCAACCGCGAGCGCAGGCCTCGCTACCAGCACCCGAAAGGAGCCCCGAACGCAGACCTGATCTTCAAGACTGGAGGAAGGTCAGACACCACACCACCTTCTGACTCGTCATCAGGGTTTCCTCAGAGTCTTAAAATTCCAAATCGAAATTTTAGGCTTTAAAAATTAATAATTATGAACAGGTCTTACATTTCTGATGTTGATGTAACGCTGCCTCTGATGTCCACAGAAATGCTCCTGCAGCACTTAGAATGTGTGTTTGTTAGTTTGTGTGGTTGTTGTACGCCTTTCCTTTGTGAGTCTAAATGTGCTTCACTGTATTACGACTACAAACGAGACCGACATGCGACAGCCAATCAGCTTCCGGTTATTAGAGCAGAATTTAGGGTCCGGTTAAAGCCGGTTTCTGATGTGATCTCGGTCTTACATTTCACTCTTAATGCTCATAAAACGGCTGAATTTGACCCCCCGCAGATACTGATATACACGTGTTGTTGTGATCTACGTGTTGTTGTGATCCACGTGTTGTTGTGATTCACTCACACCGGGTTCTTCCTCGTAGGAGACGCTGAGCGAGCGAGTGAGCGATCGCATGAAGAAGAGAGAGAGAAACAAAGGAAGAGTGAGGTGCACTTGTCCCTCAGTGACGGGAAACTGTACCCGCTACACACTCCAACCACACCAACCTGAGAGGAGAACAAGACGACCAGGACCAGCCCGATCAGCTGCACGGCTGCGGAGCTCAACGACCAGTACGGCTTACACACAGCAGAACAAGATACACACACACACACACACACACACACACACATCTCCATTTACAGACCACGTGATGGACAGACAGCCTCCAGAGTGCAGACTGAAAGCGTGTGAAGGGTGTAAAGGGTCGGCGTTCTGCGTGAGCGGATTTAGTTGCATTAGGCAGCACGAGGAGAACATGGTGACCAACTGACACAGGGTTAGGAACTGGTTCTTCACCGTGAAATAAAAGGAAATGGTTTTTGTTGAACTCGAGACGCAGGAGAGCGAGAGTGCTGTTCTTCCCTCAGGAGCAGAAGATCAGTACGAGGGGAAAACCTTTGTGTATTTTCTGAGTTGGAAATCATTTGCACTCCTGGATCTGGATTTTATATTGTTCTTTCTTTCATTCTTTTTTTTTCCTTTGTGCTTTTGATCAGTTTTGAATGAATAATCCCGTCTCCTGGTCACGTTCAGCGACTCGACTGCCACGTGATTTTCTCTCTGTTTAGCAGAAGTGTGATCTTACAGATGGGCGTCGGCCTCCACGTACGCTTCACGTCACTGAATATTACTAATATGCATTAAAGTGAGTTTATTGCTGTGATCTGAACGTGTCGTGTCTCATTCGGTCTCTCCGTCCTCCTGAAACCTGGACGTCCATGTTCACTGTGCATCTATCATCTCAATAAATACTGCAGGAACCTGGACGTTCAGAAACCAGCATGTAGCCGTGTGGCCAAAAGTATTGGGACACCCGACTCCTCTGCCCAGATGTGCTTCTTCACTAAACCGTGCTTCATCTTTGGATTGCATGAAATTTTTGCCTTCACTTGAACTAGGAGACCCTGTGCACAAATCCAGCTCCATGAACACATCTGCTTTATTTGGGTTGGAGTGAAAGATCTCCTTTGGGATGAATGTGAACACAGGAATCCCCAGCTTCAGTAAGTGACACTAACACTTTACTAACACCTCTGTAGCTGAATGAATCTCCACAAAATCTAGAGGAACATCATCTCAGAAGAGTGGAGCTCATTATAACTGCAAATGGAGACTAATTATGGAATGGGATGATTAAAAGGAAGCAAATACCAATCTTATGGTCAGGTGTCTACAAACTTTTGGGCATATGTCCTGAAGTGTAGCACAGAAACGTTACTCAAAGATAATTATAATTCTTATTAAACTGTTTGTGCTTTTAATAGTAATAATAATGTGTTTAATGTAGAACATCCACAGGTTGGTTATAGCTGCTCTAACGTAAGTGACCAGAGAAACAGCCGCTCTCTGTATTTACTATACAACGTTTAAAAAAAAGTGCAAAATCAGCATTCAGCTCAGGACATGACATCAGATGTCTCCCTCTGTATATTTAAACTGAATTGAATGACCTTCCAGCCAATCACAATCAAGTATAAATAGTGCACAGTGAACCCAGACGTCTGCATGTAGACCACCAGGAGATAAACTTAGTGATGTTTCTGCAGTAGTGTGATGTGAAATGAAGCAGATGTTCGTTACAGGAAGTGATCAGAACGTCAGTAAGAAGCATCAGTTTAATGGAAAGTTTACAGGTTAAAAAAAAAAAAAAAAGGTATAAATAATGAACATTTCACTCTTTTAGAATAGAAGTTTTATAAAATGCTGTTTGGTGTTGATGAGCTTCAGTAGCTACAAACTGAGATTCCGACTCAGACACGTATCAGAGATCGTAACAACTCAGCCGTCATTATCTTCTATAATTATAATATTAAAAAGCTTTATGGAAATCTGCATGTTTGAGTCTGGAATTTTTTACATCAGATGGAATTTAGCCGTAAATTAAAGCCATGGAAGTGAATGCTGAACATCTGCATGTCAGGAGAAACAGGAAGTGCAGGGAGAACTTCTCTTACAGGATCATTCAATCTCACAACAGGTTTTAGTGACGAAATGGAGAAGCTTTTGTGCTTCTGCTGCATTCCTTTGGTGTGATCACTAAAGCCATGATTACGTACAGGAGAAATTCTAAACATGAACTTGATCTAGAGGGTGGAGTTGCCACCTCAGCTCCAGGACATCAGAGGAGTTCCTGACCTCAGGGTTTCATCTCTGCCTCATCGGCCTTACAATGAACTCTATACAACTCAGCAGTCGAGAGTTAGGGGCCTTGCTCAGGGGCCCCACAGTGAGAGCTTGATGGTGCTGAGGTTATAAACTGATTACACACTTCAGGAATGGAAATACTGTAAAGACCTAAAATATAAATAATGAGATGTCTTTAAATCCATTCAATTGCTATTGGAGAGAAGTTCTGGATCTGTGTGTGTGTGTGTGTCAGCTGGCTCACACTGATCAGACCTGCCTGACACACCAGCACCTGGAACGAGGAGGTCCTGCTGCATTCCTGCCTAATTGTTCTGCCTGAACTGATTTAATACACTGGTGTCTTGTGGCTCTTTTGAACTCTGATAGGAAAAACCGAGTCAGATCTTTGTTCACATTGTTCCTCCCAGCGGGGCGAGTCGGGTCTGGCCGGGCCGGGCCGGGCCGAGCCCTGCGCCACTACGCCACGAGGCCAAAAATAACTGAGGAACCACCAGATGATGAAGTCCTTAACAATGCCAATCATTTTACACTGTATTCTTGCGTAAGGCGGCGTTAATGAACGAGTCAAATACAGAAACTGATCTACACTATAAAGTCAAAAGTTTGTGCCCCCTGACCACCACACCCACATGTGTTTTTTTCCAAACAGTTACACAGAAGGTCTCTTCTTGTTCCTTCACTGAAACTCAGAGACTCCAAGCGCAAGGCTACGCTTCTGTTCACACAGCGATCTGCACAAAGACGTTGGATTGGAGCATCTCAGGTGTCCTGCACAGAGCTCTGATCTCCTCAACCCCACTAAACACCTTCTCAAAAGGTGAAATGCCCACAGTGACGCTCCTGGATGACCTTCCCAGAAACCTGGAGGTTATCCTGAGTGTGATTTGGGTATAGAGTGTGTACTGAAGCGTTTAACACACACACACACACACACACACACACACACACACACACACTCTGCACTTATAACAGGTTCTATCACTAATAAAACACTGAATTCAATGTTAAAACCCAGAAAGCTTTTAGCTGGTTATCTTTACTCCAGATTCTAGATTAATAACGAGCTGAAAGTCAAATAAAACATAAAAACTCTTAAATTTAACAATTATTCTGAGTTGTTTACGTGCAAATAAACAATGACTTGCAAAATTATTCATCCCAACTTCCACATTTGTGTTCCGTGTTCTACACAAACGAACCCATAATCCTGACCTGGTTACAGAGCGAAACACGAGAGAATCCGTGCCTCTGGTTTTCATTCAGACCAGTGAGAGAAGCAGACGAGAGATCAGGAGTAAACCTACAGGAGCTGGAGATCTTCAGCCCAGAAACTCTTTAGCACGGAGTTTGTGTTCAGCTTCATCATATTTGGAGTTGGTCAGAAGTCCCGTTAGAGAAATCATTTAAAAAATCTTCTCTGGTTGTAACAGATAAAGTTTTGGCCGTAAAAAAAAACAAAACGCAGATCATCACCATCCACACAGTAGAGCAGGGTGGTGATGATCAACCTCATGGTAAGAGCTTCTCTGTATTGGATGGCTCACAGTTGGAGTTGCTGTTGCTCCACAGGATCTTCCAAATTCATTTTCTTTTCTATCGCTTTGATTGCACAACTTTCCCAGAACGTTCTCCTGATTGTTCCTGAAGACTCGTTTTCAGGATGATCTTATTTTAGGTATGTTTTTAAATAAACACTGAGTTGTTCCAGGAACAGGTGTTTTTCTGCTGATCGCATGATGCTGAGGGTCAGAGAGGTTCATACCTCAAAACCATTTCAAACTTCATGCACCTTCTCAAAATATCACAATTAAAACGTGAGAAATGTCAAATTCTTTTACCTTTAAATTAGTAAATATTTATGTAAGTTGATGTGTGTGTTTAATAGAGAAGAGTTCCAGTAGAACAGCTGATCTGGTTGTGCTTTAATGCGTGATGTTCGAGTGAATCAGACGCAGGAGCAGGTGATCAGCAGTTTTTGCTCTATTTAGAAACAGTACACAAACACCGGATGGAAAAGCGTGAGCTGGAATCTTGGAATGTAAACTATGTGCCTACAGAGTGACAAATGTAGGTGTGTCTAATGTCATTAATGGCACGTGAACACTGCTGGGTGGAGCATCTGCTGGACTTCTACTCTAACATCTGTTCCTGCTGTGCTAAAACTGACCTCCACCCAGATCACATCTGCTCAGTGCTGCTTCCGATGAGAACTTTTGAAACTTTAGAGAAAAGAATGGTTTAGCAGAAAACTGAAAATGTCTGAAAAAGATTCAGGACCAAGGTCAGGGACAGTGTGGTGGAGCCGGGTTTCAGGACGTCTCGAGGTGGAGATGATCAGTCATGTAATTAGATTGTTCTTTCCATCCTCATTCCAATCTCCACCTTTTCTCTTCTCAGCTCTGTTCCTGTGGACTGATCATTACAAAACTATTTAATCACACAAAAGGTCTTTTTGAAATGCAGCTGAACTCAGTTTGTGTTTTGTGGAACATTGTGTGTTTACATGTGTACTGGTGAAATGGAATTTTGGTATCCAGTGATGACCAGTGAATCCTGCCAGGTTACACTCACCCAGATGTGTTTTGGAGGGAATGTTCAGAACAGTTTACTGGACACCTGATCTTCACACCCTATCATTCCAAAACCATGGACATTCCTATGGATTCCTACCGTCTCCTCACTGTGGGTTTGAGATTTTTTGGACCATGGCTGTGCTCAAGTGCTCAAGTTACAAAAGCGTTTCAGTCTCCAAGAAGACATGGTGAAAAGTCAGAGTTCCAAACCATAAAGGTGGGGATTTGGAGTTCAAGAATCCATGCAGAAAACTTGAGATGTTCCACTTCAACCTTAACACACCATGTCCTCATGGAGCTCAGCTTGTGTACAGGAACATGAGAACAGAGACGTTTGCCTAAGCATGTTACAAAATCCACACATTTCTGTTGCATATAAAATCTTTGTGACAGTTTTGTGGAGGGACCATGTGACGGTCAGGTGTCTACATACTTTTGATCTTATAGTTAAAAATGCTCACATGTACTTTATAGAACAGTAGAATTCTTTTCACATTTCCCAGTGATGTTAGGAAGCTGGGGTCAGACCCCTGGACCGCAGAGGGTTAAGGGCCTTGCTCAGGGGCCCCAGAAGTGGTAGTTGAGCAAAACTAGGGCTTGAACACAAGACCTTCTGATCAGTAACCCACTGAGCTCCCACAAGGTGTACATACCAAATCCACTGTGACGTGAAGAAACAGCACAAGTTTATCATCTGCATTGGAACCTGCAGCACATCAGATCCAAAACACACACCTTTTTGTTTTTAAGGGTTTTTTTGTTCCTTCTTATTTTCTTTCTTTCTTTTTCTCTGTCTTTCTCCCCAAATCCCGTCCCAACCATGAATAACTGAAATCATTAATGACATCCAGCTGTTTTTTTCTCAATATTTATTATTATTATTATTATTATTATTATTATTATTATTATTATTATTATAAGTCAGAGCTCTATAGCAGTAGATCTTTCACTCCAAACCATGGAAGGCAGATCTTCATGGAGCTTGCTTTGTGCACACAAGGGACAGGTTTTGGTCTCCGAGTTCACGTGAAGGCACACATGCAGGTGTCGGGTGTCCCAATACTTTTGGTTGTGGTTGTGTGTGCATTTTATTCCCAGGTATTTTATTCTGTGATTGAAATCTTCCTCTCAGTCTGAAATGGTTTAAAGTCCTTTACCATTTATTCTGTTCCATTTTACATGCAATACAAATATAATAAAATAAACAGTAAATATTTACATCTTTATTTATATACATTTAACTGTAAAAAAAAAAACCAAAACAGTTATTTATGACATGACATTTATAATTGTGAATATTATTTAATAAGATATTTGTACAGACCCTGAATTCATGAGCACAATTTATTCGCTTTTATTCAAAATAAACCAACGGCAGTAAAACAGAAACATTTTATAACTTAGAAAAGCTCAAAGTAGGCAGAGGTGCAATTTAAATGAAAAAAACTTCTTACTTCAGTGTGTGTGTGTGTGTGTGTGTGTGTGTGTGTGTGTGTGTGTGTGTGTGTGTGTGTGTGTGTGTGTGTGTTTTCTGCGTTTTAGTTCCTTCAATGACAGTTGTAGATTCGCTACAACAAACCGGAGTCAGTGTTCAAAAAATAAATAAAATAAAACAAACAAACACAAATCATCCATCAACCAGACACACACTATCATTCTATCACTTCAGACACACACACACACACACACATACTCACACACGCACAAACACATACTCACACACACACTCACACACGCACACACACTTGCACTGTAGTAAAAAGCATTTCCACACACACACACACACACACTCACACATACGCACACACACATACACACACATACTCACACACACACACTCACACACACTTGCACTGTAGTAAAAAGCGTTTCCTCACACACACACACACACACACACACACACACACCCTCACACGCTGAATTTAAAGAGCTTCGGTGATAAATTCCAGAGAAGGTTTAAAGATCCAAACAGAACCAGAACCAAAGAGGGGAATAAAAATACACTTTCCATCACCACCCTCATGTGTAGAGGCTCCATGTGGGTCGCTGTGGTTTGCTGAGGCAGAGGCCCTCAAACTTAAAAATATCCTCTACACATCAACTACAGAGTCTGAAATCAATTATGAATCAAATTGCTGAGAACTGCAGACAAATTGCTGGTTCACTGGTTTGATCAAGAGAAGCTCCAGGCAGCACTAGAAGCAGAGTAAGAAGATCTGAGGTGAGGGTTAGTAGCAGTAAACTCAGGTCTGGTCCAGCTGTGGGCTTCATCTTTCATCAGGATCTCTGGAAAGCTGCAGTGACTCCAGCCACATGTTTCTCATACAGTCTTTGATAGTGAAGATCCAGGTCGTCAGCCCTGATGTGAAGAACCACTTCTAAATCAGCATGTTCATGCTTACAGCGTTCGTTTGTGTGAAATTTTGGTAACATCAAGGTCATACATGAGCAGGTGTTGGTGTGAGTTCTGCTGCAGGGAGATTTTTCTTTAAACTTTAAACCGTAACTGCGGAAAGTCTCGAGGCTTTGAGAGGTTTTAGGACGTGTTCTTCAGCAGTCCCAGTCTGCGTAAAGCGTCTCGTCTGGCTTCACCTGTTGTTCCTTTGCCGGAAAACTGTACCGTGATGCCTTGATTGCGGAATGAAGGAGCCGGCTTACTGAGGATCTCCGGAGGAACAGGATCTGGACGAGGCCTCAGAGACACTGTGGGTTTGGAGAATGTTTGAGGTGGCACTGTAGAAGATCTGCTTCTGACTATAGACTGGTTACCTGGGTCAGGAGGTAAATGTTTGGGTTTGGTGGCGTCACCAGGTTGAGTGGTGGGTGGGACAGTGGAAGTTGGTAAGTTGTTGTACTTTGCTCCTTCTGATAGATCTGTGTTTCCTGCAGGATGGAAAACTCTCGATCTGCCTCCATAGCTGTTGAACTGGGTTTCTGGTGGCTCGTCTACGTCTGCAGAAGGGAATGAGTTGGAATCTGCCTTCACACTAAATGTGGGATTCAAAACAATGCTTTTGCCACCATAGCTGTTAAAGTTGGTCTGTTTCACGTCAGCACTTGTTGGTGGGAGACTGGACCTTCTGTCCTGCTTCACAGTGGTGTCTTTGGTAACCGACGTGATTTGAGCAGTTTTTCCTCCATAATAATTAAAGTTGGACGAGATTTCACTCCTGGGTTTTGGCTCGTAGCTGAGGCTGGATGTCGGCTGCGCAGCAGACGTGTTGATATTCTTCTTTTGACCGATAATGATGTCAGGAATGTTACTGGAAGGATTCATTTTGTTTAAGACATGAGCCTGTGTGCTGGAACTCACTCTGTAAGCATTGTTAGGGCTGGGTATAGGTGAGCTAGCATTGCTGCTCGCTTTGTAAGCACTGTTGCTAGCAGAATTAGCACGGTTACTCACTTTGGGAGGGTTCTGGACAGGTGAAGCACCACTGCTGCTCACTTTGGGAGGGTTCTGGACAGGTGAAGCACCACTGCTGCTCACTTTGGGAGGGTTCTGGACAGGTGAAGCACCACTGCTGCTCACTTTGGGAGGGTTCTGGACAGGTGAAGCACCACTGCTGCTTACTTTGGGAGGGTTCTGGACAGGTGAAGCACCACTGCTGCTCACTTTGGGAGGGTTCTGGACAGATGAAGCATCACTGCTGTTCGCTTTGTAAGCACAACTGTTAGGTGAAGTAATGCTGCTGCTCCTTTTAGTGTGAATGTTAGCAGTCAGATTAGTGGTTTTGCCCCCCATTAACCCTAACTTGTACAAGGCCTCCATCCTGGACTTCTCAGGCTCCATATCTCTGAAGGACACACTGCGAGTGGGTGCGCTGCGCATGCAGGAAGGCTCTCCTCCCTCCAGCGGATGGGAACCAACAGGCAGGTTGGCCAACATCAGTGAACGGCGCTCCTGAATGTTGACGGCTGCCGTGGCGATCGAGTGCGGACTGGGATCTCTGTTGCCACGTGTCATGCTGATTTTGCTGGGGAGACATGGGGCCCTGGCAGGTTCACGTTTGGATTCCAGGCTGCGTCTGTGACATAACAGGGTGGACGGCGTTATCCCGCCCGTGCCCTGGTGCTCGGCAATCTTACTAGCGATGACCACAGGTGTAGGGACGGAGCCGGGAGGAGGCTGGTGGCTGGTCTCCTCATGTGCTGCAGAGCTTGTGGTCTGGGATGTAACAACGCCATCCACAGAGTCCCTCTTCACAATTGTTTCATAATAAGGCTCCGGTGTCACAACATGGCTCTGAAAATCTGCCACAGGGTGGAGCAAAAATGTTCAGCATTAGACTTTGTACAGTGGTTAAATACCAAACCTTTTAATCTCTTAGAGGCATGACGACGGCAACAGTACCAGATGTAGGTCAGGATCACTCCCATCATTATTACAAACCACCTGCGTTTGTTGTCTTTGCAGCTGATTTATTTATACCCCTTTATTGTTCTTGTTCCCTGCAGGACTCGTGTCCCCTGGTATATTTATATTATATTTGATTTGGTTATTTATTTCTCTACACAACCCAATAAATTCCTGAACCCAACAGTCTTTCAAATCAGAAATCTGACCCAGTACCTGTCACACTGAACTTCCTTGGAGAATGGACGAGGTCTATGATGTCATGCTCCATCAGGCGAGGGGAAACATCTCCAGCTGAATTAAACATTGAATTCGATGGAGTCTTAAGGCCCTCAGCAGGGGTACGTCTTCTGGAGGTCAAGTCTTCATCATTGAAGTCCTCATCCAGCGAGTCGATCGTCTCCTCAAAGAAAAGAATGCACTCCTTCTCTTCCGTACTGAGAAACTGTAGACCATCATCTTTCTACAAAAACAAACAACAAAGCAACTGCTTATCACTTGTGCTCTAACAGCTGTCATCTGACCTTCTCCTGTTTTCAGATTCCAGCTGTGTTGAATTATGTTTTTACATGAAACTAAACCTGCATCTGTATCTTCTCATTACAGGACAGCAGATTTATAATCATTTCCCACATTCACTTGTATAAAGTCCAGATAACTTCAGCTTGTTAAACTAGAAACTGAAACACAACATCCTGAAACTGGGACAGAAAAACTGAAGTCAGCGCTGTAGAAGAACAACAACATCTCAACAGCTTCAACTGGTGAAGAAACCGAACCAGATCGAATGGTTTCATATTCTCTCGATCAATAACGAATGCAGAGGTTTGGGGTAAACGCAGGGTGTGACGGTGGTCTTTAGTGTTCAGATTCACATTTATTTTGGATATTAGTATAAAATATCTGGAATTTGTGCTGAAAATCAAAACATTGAAAAGCAGAAAGGTGTCGGATTCACAACTGCAACTCAGCATTACACACAACACAGTGTGTAAGCAGGCAGCACCCCCCTCTAGTGTGTGTGCGTGTGTGTGTGTGTGTGTGTGTGTGTGTGTGTGAAGTGAACAGTAGGCTACTTGTTTCTCTGCTCCCATGCCCCCACCTCTCAACCTGACGTGGAAGACAGGATCACTGTACCTGCTCTGTGTGTGTGTGTGTGTGTGTGTGTGTGTGTGTGTGTGTGTGTCTGTCCTGTAAACGCCCAAAGAAAAAAACCCACATCAAGTCGTCTTTTTTGGCCCAGAGCTGCACTCGGACACACTACAGCACGCAGTGACACAAACTGTTGAAGTGTCTCACATCTGACTGATTAAAAGCAGTGATCGAGTCTGAGCTTTTTCCTGGATGATCATCATTAC
Source organism: Silurus aristotelis (assembly GCF_946808225.1). NCBI lineage: Eukaryota > Metazoa > Chordata > Actinopteri > Siluriformes > Siluridae > Silurus > Silurus aristotelis. Next base: position 31,852,676 of record NC_139580.1, read on the forward strand.
TGACGATGCAGCGAGCGAGAAGAGAAGAGAAGAGAGGAGAAGGAGGAAAGAGGTAGAACCTGCTCTTCAGCTTGTGTTGAATGCAGCGGGAACATCGCAGCGTGAGTTCTCACATTACCCGGACTTTGTAACAAACACAATGCATCAGACGACCCGAGCAGCTCTGATCCCGACCCGAGCACAATCCCAGACCCGACTCAACACACTCAGGATCCATTACTGTACGAGTGTGTGTTTCTCTGTGATCAAAAAATAACCCATGTTCTGGAGAAGCTCCAGTTTTATTGGTTCTGGGATGTTTCATTGACACACACACACACACACACACACACACGGTGAAACGTTCCCGTTTTGGATTGGTGTGTTTGGTGTGTTGTGTGAATAAAGTTTGGTGTCTGCAGGTTCTGAATTTTCTTCTTTTTTTTATTTACACAAACATCCGTGATGAGGAGCCACACCTCACAGAAAGAATGAGAAGTTCTTCTGTCAAAACTGCAGTAGAACTGGTTTCTTATCCTGTGTGTGTGTGTGTGTGTGTGTGTGTGTGTGTGTGTGTGTGTGTGTGTGTGTGTGTGTGTATATTAAGAGCATGTATAAACTGTACATTAGACTCTTTATACTGTATATATAAAGTAAATGCATGTGGATGTTTATACTGATCTTTTTCACAGATGTTGAAATGACAGATGTTTCTTCATTTAAAAAAAGAATTGTCTGATTTCTCATTGTGTTTTAGAAACTAATCTGTCATTGTGTGTGTGTGTGTGTGTGTGTGTGTGTGTGTGTGTGTGTGTGTGTGTGTGTGTGTGTGTGTGTGTGTGTGTGTGTGTGTGTTTAGTTGACGCAGGTCAGGATGAAGCATCTGCTCGTTTTTCTTTTCTATCAGAAATGTGTAGAAGTGTAAAATTGTGTGTGTGTGTGTGTATGTATGTGTGTGTGTGTGTGTGTGTGTGTGTGTGTGTATGTATGTGTGTGTGTGTGTGTATGTATGTATGTATGTATGTATGTGTGTGTATGTATGTATGTTTATGTATGTATGTGTGTGTGTATGTATGTGTGTGTGTGTGTGTGTGTGTGTATGTATATATGTGTGTGTGTGTGTGTGTGTGTGTGTGTGTGTGTGTGTATGTATATGTGTGTGTGTGTGTGTGTGTGTGTGTGTGTGTGTGTGTGTGTGTGTATGTATATATGTGTGTGTGTGTGTGTGTGTGTGTGTGTGTGTGTGTGTGTGTGTGTGTGTGTGTGTGTGTGTACTCACAGCTTGTCGGTACCCGTTGAGTCTGTAGTAGGGTCGCGGGTTTCCGTGCACGTGAACATCCATAACGAACACAGGACTGATGTCGCGGCGCACAGGTCACGTGAGAACGTTCAGCACGAGCATCTCCAACAAGCCTTCAGACCTGAGTCCAGCTACAGGACACACACACACACACACACACACACACACACACACACACACACACACTCCAATTAGTTCTTCAGAACCTATTACATCTGACGGGTGAAAAAACTGGAAACTAACAACACACACACACACACACACACACACACACACACAGGACACTCGGACACCAGCGCATGAACAACACAAACAAGAAATGAAATGTTTGTGATGATCTACTGAAACATCACCGGAGCTCCAGAATCTCCAACAGATGAATTTATTATTAAACACAAAAATAGATTTATAAAATAAAACTAAATACAAGAACCTGCACTTTCTTATTTTCTTCTTCTTTTATTTTAAACCTGCTCATTTCAGCCATAATAAATACAATCATAATAAATACAATCATAATAAATACAATCATAATAAATACAATCATAATAAATATCACACACTTCAGATAGAAAAATACACACCTGTGAGTGGAGAAGAAAAACCCTGGAGCTCAGAGAGGAACTCAGGAGCGCTGTGAACGTGCTGGACTGAGTGTGTGTGTGTGTGTGTGTGTGTGTGTGTGTGTGCTGCATGAGAAGGAAGAGCGCGCGCACCTATAACTTCGAGCGCTGGGAGCGCAGGGGTGACGTCATAGCGAGGAGCTCCACCCCTGAGCACAAGACTGGTGCTGTAACACACACACACACACACACACACACACATTCGCCCTACTGTAAATGAGCCTTATTAAAGCATACACAAGTCCTCTGTAATGAACTCCAAGCAGGATCATTACAAGCTTCTGGTTCAGGACCCCCCCCCCCCCCCCCCCCAAAACACAACCCCCAGACCCTAACCCATACACAGCAGTAAACAGAACCTAGAGAAAAGATCTAATAAAAGAGCCCCAGTTCACTGCTGAAAGTCAGAAGTGCTCCACCTTTGTTAAAGCCCTGGAGATGTGACCACCATTTAGTCCTACAGGATCATCTCATAAACGTCTTCATCTCATAGACTGGTTCTGATCCAACAGTAACT
>NC_139580.1:31860094-31862594 GCF_946808225.1 Silurus aristotelis
TCGCCACGGCGGCAGGATGCCAGTTAGTGGCCAGTTGTGATATCGCCGTGGCGACAGAGAGGTCAAGCTTCGCGACCCCGGGCGTGAACGTGGGTCTGTTCTGCTCCACTCCCGCCGTGGCGATCGGAAGATCCGTTCCCCGGAAGGTAAATATTCCTACGTGAAACCCGTCTTTATTTTTTCCTCCTGCCTGCTGAAGCGTGTGGTCGTTTATCTGCAGGTTGCGATGGAGATGTTGCTGACGGGCCGCGCGCTCACGGCGCAGGAGGCTCTGCTACACGGGCTGGTGAGTGCGGTGGTGCAGGAGGAGCGTCTGGAGGAAGAGACGCTGGCCATCGCACGCCGGATCTGCGAGTCCAGTCGCCCCGTGGTGGCTCTCGGGAAAGCGGCGTTTCAGAGGCAGATGGTGCAAAGTCGAGACGCTGCGTACGTCACCGCGACAACCGCCATGGTGGACAACCTGGAGTTCCGTGATGGTCAGGAGGGAATCCAGGCTTTTCTGGAGAAACGCAGACCTCTGTGGAGCAACAGCACTGAGAAAACACACGACTGACTGTAGCAACATGCACACACACACACACACACACACACACACACACACACACACACACACACGCACGTGCAACAAAGTGCTGTTTTCTGATTAAGGAGAATGTAAAAGTGTGATGATGTGTTTGGATTTAAACTGCAATAAAAACTGGAAAAAGAACAAGAACTGTGTGTTTCAGACAGAAATGAGTCCTAACAGGTCGTGAATTATAAAATCACGACTTACTTTTTGATGTATATTTGCTATAAGAGAATGTTCTAGAAGCAGCATGATGTAGTGTAATGATTTGTGGCAGCGGAAACAAGAAAGTAAAAAAAAATGACAAAGCATGAACTCTTCCAGAAGATAAATATAAATATAAATAAATATATATATATATATATATTTGTGTGTGTGTGTGTGTGTGTTTTATTTTAACGCTGCGAGTAAAAATGCACATCATGTGAAAGAGCTGAGTACCTCTGCCAGGAGGTTACAGTTTCACCTCAGAAAGATAAACACAATTCAACAGAGAGGAATTTTACTGAAACTGTAATGTGAATAAAGAACCTGGTGCAGAAGCTGAAAGTGGAGAGCAGACAGAAATGTTCTTCACCACTGCTGCAGTTTGATGGTTTTATTTGTGCATTTTTGTGGTTCGTATCATCACTCAGAACATCCCTCATTCTCCAGTGAATCATTTTATCATTTCCTTATTTGCTTTTTTGTGAATGGTGCAGTGATTCTGGTGAACGTGAGATCACCGTAACCCTGCAGCAGAAGGAGTAAACTCTGGTCACCTCACTTTTATGGGATGTGGGAATGATTTCCACATGTGTGAAAATTCAGTTTTATGGATATGAGCACATTCTGTCTGTCTGCCGGCTCAAATCAGCATGCACCTAAACCTAATCCTAACCCTAACTCTAACCCTAATCCTAACCCTAATCCTAACTCTAACCCTAACTCTTACCCTCATCCTAACTCTAACCCTAACTCTAATCCTAACCCTAATCCTAACCCTAACTCTAATCCTAACTCTAATCCTAACCCTAATCCTAACTCTAACCCTAACTGTAACCCTAACTCTAATCCTAACCCTAATCCTAACTCTAACCTTAATCCTAACTCTAACCCTAACTCTAACCCTAATCCTAACTCTAACTCTAATCCTAACTGTAACCCTAACTCTAATCCTAACCCTAACTGTAATCCTAACCCTAATCCTAACTCTAACCTTAATCCTAACTCTAACCCTAATCCTAACTCTAACCCTAACTCTAATCCTAACTCTAATCCTAACTCTAACCCTAACTCTAACCCTAATCCTAACTCTAATACTAATCCTAACCCTAACTCTAATCCTAACCCTAATCCTAACTCTAATCCTAATCCTAACTCTAACCCTAACTCTAATCCTAACCCTAATCCTAACTCTAATCCTAATCCTAACTCTAACCCTAACTCTAATCCTAACCCTAATCCTAACTCTAACCTTAATCCTAACCCTAATCCTAACTCTAATCCTAACTCTAATCCTAACTCTAACCTTAATCCTAACCCTAATCCTAACTCTAACCCTAACTCTAATCCTAACTCTAATCCTAACCCAACGACCTGCTGCTGATTCCTCGTTTCTTCTCTGTGCCTTTTTTTCTCTTCTTTTATTTTGATCCAATAATCCACATTCCATTAAATATTAGATTGAGCTGTTTGAGAAATCGGATCTGGCAGGCTTGCTGAGGTTCTTCTGTTACTCAGTAGTTGATGCAGGAACACTGGATGCTAAATGCGTTTTACTCGTATTTAATTTAATTTGTTTATTTGTTTTGAGCTTTTAATAATGAACATGGTCTCAGAGCAGCTTCACACAGATCATGTGCTGATAAAAATTATTAAGTTCTTTAGAGTGTAAGTTTGTCCGTGATGAACAAGTCGGTGGAGTCTGTGGTGAAGGAAAAACTCCCCTTG
>NC_139580.1:31865094-31924437 GCF_946808225.1 Silurus aristotelis
GGTGTCTGCATACTTCAGACAGCTTTAGGAGCGAATGAACATCCAGCAACCGCATGATCCTTAAAAGCAGCTCAGGAGGCAGTGTAGCCAGACCGAACAGTGCAGGAAGATCCAGTGCTACACACACACACACACACACACACACACACACACGTTGTGAAGAAGAGAGATGTACACAGCTGTGTAACGGAGAAGGATTTGAGGACTTACCTTCTCTAGCGGTTGCGATGAGTGGGTAAACGAGCTGGTCCTTAAAAACGCACGAGAGCTTCTGCAGATCTCTGTAGGCCACTCCAGGGTTTCCACCTACAACATCCGAACTTTAGTTTAATTCACCAGACAGATAACTCAAAACAAATCTAGTTTCAGTCATCAGAGCAAACAGCATGTCTCGAGCCGACATGCGCCCCACAGAATCCACACGTTCACAATAAGAGACTTCACAAAAACCACAATCACAAAATCTACTGAAGTTCACCGAGTCTCAAAAAGCAACAGGAACCCAAAGTGACGGCGTTGTGGTTCTGTGAGACGCACGTTAACCTCAGATATACACGGTGGTGTCAAAACGTTTCAAAACTGTGAGGATCTCCTGGACGTTTAAACGTTGTGGATTGTTTGATCTTTGTGCACAAATTGTTTGGCCGTTTTCAGGGCTGAGCACGTTGAAGGTCTTCCTGATCTCTCGTCATCTTTCAGTGATTTTCTTCTGCCACTCAAACGACTCATTCAGTGCTGTATGTCAAATGTTACCATGTTACCATCTGTGTGGCGGATTTGCCCAGTTTCACACCGAATTTCACGTAATAAAACAGCACCAGTCGCACTGCTCCTGATGTACACAGAACCATGTCTTTTGGCACACTGACTGCTAAAGTTTGGCGCTCCCTGTGACTGTGCCTTGTGCTGCCATCTGTTGGTGTGTTACAAAACTAGTCTTGAAACTGATACCACCTCGTATAAAAAGACAGAAAATAAAAATACGATGACCACATGGAGATGTTTCCATTTTATCTGAGAGTGTGTGATCTTCTGCACCTGCCCACGCCTTCGTCACAAACACGTCCGATTTCAGGACCAGCTTCCTGGAAAACTCTGAGCTGCTTATCTTCAGAGTGGCTGTGAGGGAAAACCATCAACACCAGATCAGCTGCAGCAAGGAGGATTTTACACACAACTGGCAACCTGAAGAGAACCGGAACATCATGTACCGTGCAGGACGATAGTCTGAGCCATCGGTACTGCGACCACCTGAACCACACTGCCCTCACACTGTGGGTGAGAGTACTGCAGTCTGTACACGCCTCCTGCTGCACGCCAACCGCTCGGCATCTCCCCGTGTTTCACCTCACAACCCTGTATACACACACACACACACACACACACACACACACACACACACACACACACACACACACACACGTGACCTTCTGATCAGAATCCCAGAGCATTAATCTCTGATCTCCTCCTTAGTTTTATTTTGTATTTAAATGAATATAATAAACACGTGTTATATTCAGTGTTTTTGTTTTGGGGTCAGTTAGATGGTGTGTGTGACCTCTGACCTGCGGTAGGAAGCCGGTCTCCAGCAGTAAGACGTGTGTGGCTAACAGCAGGCAGTCGGCGGCGCTGGTGCACTGTGCAGCCTGGTACAGCATCTCCAGCGAGTGAGGAACCTTCCCATCCTCAGCCTCACAGCACAGCATGGGCTCGGGGATGAAAAGACCTACTGCTTCCTCCTCACCCTCACCCTCAGCCTCACCCTCAGCCTCACCCTCAGCCTCACCCTCAGCCTCACCTCTCTCCATATCCATCTCCTCCATCTCAGAAGCAGATGCACTCGCTCTGCTCTCACTGCTGCTAGCGCTTAGCTGAGGGAAACACACACACACACACACACACACACACACACACACACACACACACACAACGTACTGGTTTCATTAAAAGATCATCACACAGTCACAGATTAATACACACACTAAACACACTGAAACGTCTGAAGCTGCATCTCAGAAAGAGAAACAGAGTGTGTTCACTGTGATTCACTTTCATTTCATTAACATTCACTTTCCTCTCTCTCACACACACACACACACACACACACACACACACACACACACACACACACACACAGAGTCTCACACACACACACACACACACACACACACCAGGCCGATTCAATAGCATATACAAGGTGGAATCTAAAAGTATGGAGACTCGCTCTGTTTGCAAAAAAGTTATTTATTTATCTACATTTTCCACACGCCCCTAACCCTAACCCTAACCCTAACCCTAACCCTAACCCTAACCCTAACCCTAACCCTTGCGGCCCAATGCAGCGCCCCCCAGTGTCTCAAACACCTTCTGCGATTCACGGCAGATCTCCACAAAACAACAAACAATGAGCTTCATCTTCAGGAAGAGGGTGAAGTCCACAGGAGTCAGATTTGGCGAGTAGGATAGGTCCAGAAGTGAGCTCATGTTTCCAGTGAGAAACGTGCGTGTGAGGAGAGCTCAGTAAAAGGGTGCACACGTGTTTCTAACTTGAAATCGCAGACTTGGTAACGCACGTGGTCAGAACAGCACCAGTCGCACGGCTCCTGATGTATACAGGACCATGTCTGTTGGCACACTGACTTATGAAGGTCGGTGCTCCCTGTGACTGTGTGTGCAGCCTCGTGCTGCCACCTGTTGGCGTGTTACAAAACTAATCTCGAAACTTTTTGATACCCCCTCGTACACAGGTGTGTAATAGGTTTAAAAAACACACACACACACACACACACACACACACACACACACAGACACACACAGACACACACAGACACACACAGACACACACACACACACACACACTTTTTTCCTAGTCACAGTAATAAAGTAAAAGTCTTTCTCTTCCAAGCTGTATGTGTTCACAGAAAAGTAGAAATTTAAATAATTAAAAAAGATTTTCTAAATAAAAGAGTAAAAAGTTGCAGATCTCACACATCTCACCTCCACTGCACCGGCGTGAACCTGCAGTGTGTCCTGCTGAACACCTGGAACACTCCGTCCCAGCTGAGAGGAAGGTGATGGTGTGGAGGATGAAGAATGAGAAGGAGGCAGAATCACACTGAGTACATCCCCTGACACCACGCCGCAGGAGGACAGAGTCTGCCCCGTGTCCACTAGGGGCTCCTTCCCGTTCAGAGACAGACTGAACTCTGTGTCAGCACTGAGACACACACACACACACACACACACGTGCTTTAGACTGGGTTCACAGTCATGTAATCATCATACACACACTGGTGCAGCAGTACGGAGCTCATGATAATGAATATGTGCTGCTCCACTGCGTCTGTAGAAAAGTGTGAAGGTACCTGAGTCCAGCTGAAGGCAGAACCTGCTCTCGGACCCGGGTACTGAGTTGGGACAGGGTCGGCTCGGGTCCCTCCAGCTCTACTCGACTCGTCTGCTTGTTCAATCTCACCCTCAACTTCATCTTCCCTGCTGAGAGGAACATCTCGATCACAGGCAGGTCTTCATAGAGGAGCTATGAGCAGTGTGATGTTTCTACACCCTGAACCTTCTGAGCCTCAGAGAATCTTAAGACTGGATACTGACATTCAACTAGCAGGGGTTCTTCTCTGGATAGGTAGTTATTTGAGTAGTTATTTATTTGTGTAGTTATTTGAGTAGTTATTTATTTGGGTAGTTATTTATTTGAGTAGTTATTTATTTGAGTAGTTATTTATTTGGGTAGTTATTTATTTGGGTAGTTATTTGTTTGGGTAGTTATTTGAGTAGTTATTTATTTGAGTAGTTATTTATTTGGGTAGTTATTTGGGTAGTTATTTATTTGAGTAGTTATTTATTTGAGTAGTTATTTATTTGAGTAGTTATTTATTTGGGTAGTTATTTGAGTAGTTATTTGGGTAGTTGGGCAGTAATTTGGTTAACTAAAGTCTAACTTGGGGGTTGAGGTTCTTTAACTCATATTAACTGACTGATTTGGAGAAAATGAAAATGAAGAATTATTTGTATTTATTTGTAACAGTGTGATGTTCCCGTTTGTTCGTGGGGGCAGTGGAAGTAAAACTAAAGAGAAACTAGAAGAGGAAGACTGTCTTTTATGCTACAGGAAGTAAATCATTTATAGTTTATGCGTTAAAACTCGGAGCTGGAAGATAAAAGCGGTTTATTAGAACAGAATCTCACCTTCCAGATGTTCCAGATGTTCCAGATGTTCCAGATGAATTAAGAAAATGGTGTTTCTTAGTGAGAGAGAGAGAGAGAGAGAGAGAGAGTGTATATATATATATATGTATATATACAAAAGAACACAGTAGAAGAGCTTCAGCAGGAGCTGTAAAGAGAATTTTTACTGAACTCTATAATTTATAAACAATAGAAGCTCCGCCCATTTCTCACCTAAACTACTGTGACGTAATGATTCTACAATTAAACAGAAATCCAGCGGAGCTGCTCTCAGTCTAAACATCTGCTTTTACTGCTTATTAAATAACCCGAATTCTGAGTAAACGCTTTTTCAAAAAGAAGTAATTCTGACTTACCGGAAGTGTGTGTGTGTGTGTGTGTGTGTGTGTGTGTGTTGACACTGAATGTGATGTAGGAGCGCAGAAACGTTAAGAGTCGAATCAGTAGTTTTGGTTTCTGGTTGGTGATTTTTATCAAATAAAAGTTTATACTTAATAATAATAATAATAATAATAATAATAATAAGAAGAAGAAGAAGAAGAAGAAGAAGAAGAAGAAGAAGAAGAAGAAGGAGGAGAAGAAGTTACAGAACATTATTTATTGTCATATTGGAATAACGACACTTGAGATGATTCGTTCATGAAGGATTTGTTCATCTCAGAGTGATTCGTTAATTTTCTCCTGGACGCGCATGCGCAAAGCTTCGCAACATCGCTGCAGGTTCAGGAAACAGAATTGAGTCATTTAAAACTCGACTCTTTTGGTCCGATTCGTTCATTCTTTTATCACGTGACTCCCAAAAACGCTACACAAAGCGATTGATCATTTTTTGGTCTGAATTTTTAAATTTTTATTGCAGTTATTAAATATGATATGAGAGATGAAGCTCTTCATTCTGTTTATTATATTTATCATATTTTCATTATTGAAACTAGAGTTAATCTGATTATTAATCCAATTATTAAAAGTATAACATTTTATTAAGAAATAAAATGAACTAAAATAAACCTCAGTTTTCTAAAAGAAGATTTTTTCCCCAAAACCAAATGAATAATTGAATGAAATTAAATAAATAAAATATAGTACATTTTCAAAAAAGAAATAAATATGAAAATAATAATATTTTAATGAATCCCTGTGGATCTCTAATGGTGACATGCGCAGTATATAACCAGCAGGTGGCAGCACTGCTCCTCAGTGTGACTCCACCGGACTGTAATTAAAGCAGGAGAAGAAGAGCGAGATCTCTGCGCCACACACACACACACACACACACTTCATTTACTTCTTCTTCTGCTGCTGATTTGATCCTCAGAGTTTAAGCATGAGTCGCTCTTACAATGATGAACTGCAGTTTCTGGATAAAATCGACAAAACCTGCTGGAGGATCAAGAAGGGATTCGTCCCAAACATGAAGGTAATCCGGGTTTCTCTCCGTGACACTTTAATCCTGTTCTCCATTCACACCCCTATTCATCATCATTCTAATCTTCATCTTCACCCTCACCATAATCCTCACCCTCATTCTAATCCTCATCCTCATCCTCATTCTAATCCTCATCCTCATCCTCATCCTCGTTCACCTGTAGGTCTAAAGTTCAGCTGGAACACGTTTACACGTTTAAATGTTTATATGTGACACGTGACAGTAGTAAAGGTTGTGAACTCTCGTGACTCATGAGATCCTGTTCCTGAGCAGCTTCTCCCAGTTACACATCAGTTACATCAGTAGAGAAACAAGGTCCTGAACACACCCAGGCAGGAGGGGATGGACCTTCACCAGCTGCTACAAACTGTTTGCGTGTGTGTGCGTGTGTGTGTGTGTGTGTGTGTGTGTGTGTGTGTCAGGGCATTGCAGATATTCTCTTACATGTTTGTTACAATATAAAATGAAGACACACACTACTGATTTGAGATATTATTGTAGATTATTATTGTAGTCTTTTACTCAAAACCTTGTATTTTTTTACTATAATACTAAAATATATACTAATAAACAACTTATTTACTACAATATATAAACTCTTTATAGGCCTACTATTAATATGATTTGAATAAAATATAATATTATAGATTACTTGTATCAACTAACCCCAGGTGATTATTTATATGTTCCTCAGCTAACGAGGGCAGATTAGCAGTTGCTCTAACCCCTATGCCCTCCCCGTATCACCCCTGTGCCCACCCCTGTGCCCTCCCCGTATCACCCCTGTGCCCACCCCTGTGCCCTCCCTGTACCACCCCTGTGCCCTCCCCGTATCACCCCTGTGCCCACCCCTGTGCCCTCCCTGTACCACCCCTGTGCCCACCCCTGTGCCCTCCCTGTATCACCCCTGTGCCACCCCTGTGCCCTGCACTGCCTCACTGAAGCTGAGATTCTGGTAACTGTTAAAAACCTTAAGGGAATTTCCACAGTGTGGTTTCAGTACAATCTTATAAACCAGTTTAATCTTTAATCTATATAATACTGTAGTCAATTTCAGAAGTGATTTTTTTTGTTTAACAGAAATAAACAACAATAAAGTAGAATCTACAATAACATTTTTACTGTAGTGTGTGCGCAGTGTAGATTTAGTGTGTGTGTGTGTGTGTGCAGTGTAGATTTAGTATGTGTGTGTGTGCAGTGTAGATTTAGTATGTGTGTGTGTGTGTGTGTGCAGTGTAGATTTAGTGTGTGTGTGTGTGTGTGTGTGTGCAGTGTAGATTTAGTGTGTGTGTGTGTGTGCAGTGTAGATTTAGTGTGTGTATGTGTGCAGTGTAGATTTAGTGTGTGTGTGTGCGCAGTGTAGATTTAGTGTGTGTGTGTGTGTGTGCAGTGTAGATTTAGTGTGTGTGTGTGTGTGTGTGTGTGTGTGTACACAGTGTAGATTAAGTGTGTACAGTGTAGATTTAGTGTGTGTGTGTGTGTGTGTATACAGTGTAGATTTAGTGTGTGTGTACAGTGTAGATTTAGTGTGTGTGTACAGTGTAGATTTAGTGTGTGTGTACAGTGTAGATTTAGTGTGTGTGTACAGTGTAGATTTAGTGTGTGTGTACAGTGTAGATTTAGTGTGTGTGTGTGTGGGTGTACAGTGTAGATTTAGTGTGTGTGTGTGTGGGTGGGTGTACACAGTGTAGATTTTGTGTGTGCGTGGGTGGGTGTACACAGTGTAGATTTAGTGTGTACACAGTGTATAGTGTGTGTGTGTGTGTGTGTGTACAGTGTAGATTTAGTGTGTGTGTGTGTGTGTGTGTACAGTGTAGATTTAGTGTGTACACAGTGTATATTGTGTGTGTGTGTGTGTGTGTGTGTGTACAGTGTAGATTTAGTGTGTACACAGTGTATATTGTGTGTGTGTGTGTGTGTGTGTATACGTACAGTGTAGATTTAGTGTGTGTGTGTGTGTGTGTGTGTGTGTGTGTGTGTGTGTGTGTGTACAGTGTAGATTTAGTGTGTGGGTGTGTACAGTGTAGATTTAGTGTGTGGGTGTGTACAGTGTAGATTTAGTGTGTGGGTGTGTACAGTGTAGATTTAGTGTGTGGGTGTGTACAGTGTAGATTTAGTGTGTGGGTGTGTACAGTGTAGATTTAGTGTGTGGGTGTACACAGTGTAGATTTAGTGTGTGGGTGTACACAGTGTAGATTTAGTGTGTGGGTGTACACAGTGTAGATTTAGTGTGTGGGTGTACACAGTGTAGATTTAGTGTGTGGGTGTACACAGTGTAGATTTAGTGTGTACAATGTAGATTTAGTGTGTGTGTGTGTGTGTGTGTGTGTGTGTGTGTACAGTGTAGATTTATTGTGTACACAATGTAGATTTAGTGTGTGTGTGTGTGTGTACAATGTAGATTTAGTGTGTGTGTGTACAATGTAGATTTAGTGTGTAAACAGTGTAGATTTAGTGTGTGTGTGTGTGTGTGTGTGTACAATGTAGATTTAGTGTGTGTGTGTGTGTGTGTGTGTGTGTGTGTACAATGTAGATCTAGTGTGTGTACAATGTAGATCTAGTGTGTGTACAATGTAGATCTAGTGTGTGTACAATGTAGATCTAGTGTGTGTACAATGTAGATTTAGTGTGTGTGTGTGTGTGTGTGTGCACAGTGTAGATTTAGTGTGTGTGTGTGTGTGTGTGTACAATGTAGATTTTGTGTGTGTGTGTGTGTGTGTGTGTACAGTGTAGATTCTGTGTGTGTGTGTGTGTGTACAGTGTAGATTCTGTGTGTGTGTGTGTGTACAGTGTAGATTCTGTGTGTGTGTGTGTGTACAGTGTAGATTCTGTGTGTGTGTGTGTGTACAGTGTAGATTTAGTGTGTGTGTGTACAGTGTAGATTTAGTGTGTGTGTGTACAGTGTAGATTTAGTGTGTGTGTGTGTGTGTACAGTGTAGATTTAGTGTGTGTGTGTGTGTACAGTGTAGATTTAGTGTGTGTGTGTGTGTACAGTGTAGATTTAGTGTGTGTGTGTGTGTGCACAGTGTAGATTTAGTGTGTGTGTGTGTGTACAGTGTAGATTTAGTGTGTGTGTGTGTGTACAGTGTAGATTCTGTGTGTGTGTGTGTGTGTGTGTGTGTGTGTGTGTGTGTGTGTGTGTGTGTGTGTGTGTATACAGTGTAGATTTAGTGTGTGTGTGTGTGTGTGTGTACGTGTACGTGTGTACAGTGTAGATTTAGTGTGTGTGTGTGTGTGTGTGTGTGTGTGTGTATACAGTGTAGATTTAGTGTGTGTGTGTGTATACAGTGTAGATTTAGTGTGTGTGTGTGTATACAGTGTAGATTTAGTGTGTGTGTGTGTGTATACAGTGTAGATTTAGTGTGTGTGTGTGTATACAGTGTAGATTTAATGTGTGTGTGTGTATACAGTGTAGATTTAGTGTGTGTGTGTGTGTATACAGTGTAGATTTAGTGTGTGTGTGTGTATACAGTGTAGATTTAGTGTGTGTGTGTGTGTATACAGTGTAGATTTAGTGTGTGTGTGTGTATACAGTGTAGATTTAGTGTGTGTGTGTGTATACAGTGTAGATTTAGTGTGTGTGTGTGTATACAGTGTAGATTTAGTGTGTGTGTGTGTATACAGTGTAGATTTAGTGTGTGTGTGTGTATACAGTGTAGATTTAGTGTGTGTGTGTGTATACAGTGTAGATTTAGTGTGTGTGTGTGTATACAGTGTAGATTTAGTGTGTGTGTGTGTATACAGTGTAGATTTAGTGTGTGTGTGTGTATACAGTGTAGATTTAGTGTGTGTGTGTGTATACAGTGTAGATTTAGTGTGTGTGTGTGTATACAGTGTAGATTTAGTGTGTGTGTGTGTGTACAGTGTAGATTTAGTGTGTGTGTGTGTGTGTACAGTGTAGATTTAGTGTGTGTGTGTGTGTGTACAGTGTAGATTTAGTGTGTGTGTGTGTGTGTACAGTGTAGATTTAGTGTGTGTGTGTGTGTGTGTACAGTGTAGATTTAGTGTGTGTGTGTGTGTGTGTGTACAGTGTAGATTTAGTGTGTGTGTGTGTGTGTGTGTACAGTGTAGATTTAGTGTGTGTGTGTGTGTGTGTACAGTGTAGATTTAGTGTGTGTGTGTGTGTGTGTACAGTGTAGATTTAGTGTGTGTGTGTGTGTGTGTACAGTGTAGATTTAGTGTGTGTGTGTGTGTGTGTACAGTGTAGATTTAGTGTGTGTGTGTGTGTGTGTACAGTGTAGATTTAGTGTGTGTGTGTGTGTGTACAGTGTAGATTTAGTGTGTGTGTGTGTGTGTGTACAGTGTAGATTTAGTGTGTGTGTGTGTGTGTACAGTGTAGATTTAGTGTGTGTGTGTGTGTGTGTACAGTGTAGATTTAGTGTGTGTGTGTGTGTGTGTACAGTGTAGATTTAGTGTGTGTGTGTGTGTGTGTACAGTGTAGATTTAGTGTGTGTGTGTGTGTGTGTGTACAGTGTAGATTTAGTGTGTGTGTGTGTGTGTGTACAGTGTAGATTTAGTGTGTGTGTGTGTGTGTGTACAGTGTAGATTTAGTGTGTGTGTGTGTGTGTACAGTGTAGATTCTGTGTACGTGTGTACAGTGTAGATTTAGTGTGTGTGTACAGTGTAGATTTAGTGTGTGTGTGTACAGTGTAGATTTAGTGTGTGTGTGTACAGTGTAGATTTAGTGTGTGTGTGTACAGTGTAGATTTAGTGTGTGTGTGTACAGTGTAGATTTAGTGTGTGTGTGTGTGTGTGTACAGTGTAGATTCTGTGTGTGTGTGTGTGTGTGTGTGTGTGTGTGTACAGTGTAGATTTAGTGTGTGTGTGTGTGTGTACAGTGTAGATTTAGTGTGTGTGTGTGTGTGTACAGTGTAGATTTAGTGTGTGTGTACAGTGTAGATTTAGTGTGTGTGTACAGTGTAGATTTAGTGTGTGTGTACAGTGTAGATTTAGTGTGTGTGTACAGTGTAGATTTAGTGTGTGTGTGTGTGTGTGTGTGTGTGTGTGTACAGTGTAGATTTAGTGTGTGTGTGTGTGTGTGTGTGTGTGTGTGTGTGTACAGTGTAGATTTAGTGTGTGTGTGTGTGTGTGTGTGTGTGTGTACAGTGTAGATTTAGTGTGTGTGTGTGTGTGTGTGTGTGTGTGTGTACAGTGTAGATTTAGTGTGTGTGTGTGTGTGTACAGTGTAGATTTAGTGTGTGTGTGTGTGTGTACAGTGTAGATTTAGTGTGTGTGTGTGTGTGTACAGTGTAGATTTAGTGTGTGTGTGTGTGTGTACAGTGTAGATTTAGTGTGTGTGTGTGTGTGTACAGTGTAGATTTAGTGTGTGTGTGTGTGTGTACAGTGTAGATTTAGTGTGTGTGTTTGTGTGTGTGTGTGTACAGTGTAGATTTAGTGTGTGTGTGTGTGTGTGTGTGTGTGTGTGTGTACAGTGTAGATTTAGTGTGTGTGTGTGTGTGTGTGTGTGTGTGTGTGTGTGTACAGTGTAGATTTAGTGTGTGTGTGTGTACAGTGTAGATTTAGTGTGTGTGTGTGTGTGTGTGTGTGTACAGTGTAGATTTAGTGTGTGTGTGTGTACAGTGTAGATTTAGTGTGTGTGTGTACAGTGTAGATTTAGTGTGTGTGTGTGTACAGTGTAGATTCTGTGTGTGTGTGTGTACAGTGTAGATTCTGTGTGTGTGTGTGTGTACAGTGTAGATTCTGTGTGTGTGTGTGTACAGTGTAGATTCTGTGTGTGTGTGTGTACAGTGTAGATTCTGTGTGTGTGTGTACAGTGTAGATTCTGTGTGTGTGTGTGTGTGTGTGTGTGTGTGTACAGTGTAGATTCTGTGTGTGTGTGTGTGTACGTGTACGTGTGTACAGTGTAGATTTAGTGTGTGTGTGTGTGTGTGTGTGTGTGTGTGTGTGTGTATACAGTGTAGATTTAGTGTGTGTGTGTGTGTATACAGTGTAGATTTAGTGTGTGTGTGTGTGTATACAGTGTAGATTTAGTGTGTGTGTGTGTGTATACAGTGTAGATTTAGTGTGTGTGTGTGTGTATACAGTGTAGATTTAGTGTGTGTGTGTGTGTGTATACAGTGTAGATTTAGTGTGTGTGTGTGTGTGTATACAGTGTAGATTTAGTGTGTGTGTGTGTGTGTGTGTGTATACAGTGTAGATTTAGTGTGTGTGTGTGTGTATACAGTGTAGATTTAGTGTGTGTGTGTGTGTATACAGTGTAGATTTAGTGTGTGTGTGTACAGTGTAAATTTAGTGTGTGTGTGTGTGTGTACAGTGTAGATTTAGTGTGTGTGTGTGTACAGTGTAGATTTAGTGTGTGTGTGTGTGTACAGTGTAGATTTAGTGTGTGTGTGTGTGTACAGTGTAGATTTAGTGTGTGTGTGTACAGTGTAGATTCTGTGTGTGTGTGTACAGTGTAGATTCTGTGTGTGTGTGTACAGTGTAGATTCTGTGTGTGTGTACAGTGTAGATTCTGTGTGTGTGTACAGTGTAGATTCTGTGTGTGTGTTTACAGTGTAGATTCTGTGTGTGTGTGTGTACAGTGTAGATTCTGTGTGTGTGTGTGTACAGTGTAGATTTAGTGTGTGTGTACAGTGTAGATTTAGTGTGTGTGTACAGTGTAGATTTAGTGTGTGTGTACAGTGTAGATTTAGTGTGTGTGTGTACAGTGTAGATTTAGTGTGTGTGTGTGTGTGTGTGTGTGTACAGTGTAGATTCTGTGTGTGTGTACAGTGTAGATTCTGTGTGTGTGTACAGTGTAGATTCTGTGTGTGTGTGTGTGTACAGTGTAGATTCTGTGTGTGTGTGTGTACAGTGTAGATTCTGTGTGTGTGTGTGTACAGTGTAGATTTAGTGTGTGTGTACAGTGTAGATTTAGTGTGTGTGTGTGTGTGTGTGTACAGTGTAGATTCTGTGTGTGTGTGTGTGTGTGTGTGTACAGTGTAGATTCTGTGTGTGTGTGTGTGTGTGTGTGTACAGTGTAGATTCTGTGTGTGTGTGTGTGTGTGTGTGTACAGTGTAGATTCTGTGTGTGTGTGTGTGTGTGTGTGTACAGTGTAGATTCTGTGTGTGTGTGTGTGTGTGTGTACAGTGTAGAGTGTGTGTGTACAGTGTAGAGTGTGTGTGTACAGTGTAGAGTGTGTGTGTACAGTGTAGAGTGTGTGTGTACAGTGTAGAGTGTGTGTGTGTGTACAGTGTAGAGTGTGTGTGTGTGTACAGTGTAGATTTTGTGTGTGTGTACAGTGTAGATTTTGTGTGTGTGTGTGTGTGTGTGTACAGTGTAGATTTTGTGTGTGTGTGTGTGTGTGTGTGTACAGTGTAGATTTTGTGTGTGTGTGTGTGTACAGTGTAGATTTTGTGTGTGTGTGTACAGTGTAGATTTAGTGTGTGTGTGTGTACAGTGTAGATTCTGTGTGTGTGTGTGTGTGTGTGTGTGTGTGTGTACAGTGTAGATTCTGTGTGTGTGTGTGTGTGTGTGTGTGTACAGTGTAGATTCTGTGTGTGTGTGTGTGTGTGTGTGTGTGTACAGTGTAGTGTGTGTGTACAGTGTAGTGTGTGTGTACAGTGTAGTGTGTGTGTACAGTGTAGAGTGTGTGTGTACAGTGTAGAGTGTGTGTGTACAGTGTAGAGTGTGTGTGTACAGTGTAGAGTGTGTGTGTACAGTGTAGATTTTGTGTGTGTGTGTGTACAGTGTAGATTTTGTGTGTGTGTGTGTGTGTGTACAGTGTAGATTTTGTGTGTGTGTGTGTGTGTACAGTGTAGATTCTGTGTGTGTGTGTGTGTGTGTACAGTGTAGTGTGTGTGTACAGTGTAGTGTGTGTGTACAGTGTAGAGTGTGTGTGTGTACAGTGTAGAGTGTGTGTGTGTGTGTACAGTGTAGATTTTGTGTGTGTGTGTGTGTGTGTGTACAGTGTAGATTCTGTGTGTGTGTGTGTGTGTGTGTACAGTGTAGATTCTGTGTGTGTGTGTGTGTGTGTGTGTGTGTGTACAGTGTAGAGTGTGTGTGTACAGTGTAGAGTGTGTGTGTACAGTGTAGAGTGTGTGTGTACAGTGTAGAGTGTGTGTGTGTGTGTACAGTGTAGATTTTGTGTGTGTGTGTGTGTGTACAGTGTAGATTTTGTGTGTGTGTGTACAGTGTAGATTTTGTGTGTGTGTGTGTGTGTACAGTGTAGATTTTGTGTGTGTGTGTGTGTGTACAGTGTAGATTTTGTGTGTGTGTGTGTACAGTGTAGATTTTGTGTGTGTGTGTGTACAGTGTAGATTTTGTGTGTGTGTGTGTGTGTACAGTGTAGATTTTGAGTGTGTGTGTGTGTGTACAGTGTAGATTTAGTGTGTGTGTGTGTGTGTACAGTGTAGATTTAGTGTGTGTGTGTGTGTGTACAGTGTAGATTTAGTGTGTGTGTGTGTGTGTACAGTGTAGATTTAGTGTGTGTGTGTGTGTGTACAGTGTAGATTTAGTGTGTGTGTGTGTGTGTACAGTGTAGATTTAGTGTGTGTGTGTGTGTGTACAGTGTAGATTTAGTGTGTGTGTGTGTGTACAGTGTAGATTTAGTGTGTGTGTGTGTGTACAGTGTAGATTTAGTGTGTGTGTGTGTGTACAGTGTAGATTTAGTGTGTGTGTGTGTGTACAGTGTAGATTTAGTGTGTGTGTGTGTGTACAGTGTAGATTTAGTGTGTGTGTGTGTGTACAGTGTAGATTTAGTGTGTGTGTGTGTGTACAGTGTAGATTTAGTGTGTGTGTGTGTGTACAGTGTAGATTTAGTGTGTGTGTGTGTGTACAGTGTAGATTTAGTGTGTGTGTGTGTGTACAGTGTAGATTTAGTGTGTGTGTGTGTGTACAGTGTAGATTTTGTGTGTGTGTGTGTACAGTGTAGATTTTGTGTGTGTGTGTGTACAGTGTAGATTTTGTGTGTGTGTGTGTACAGTGTAGATTTTGTGTGTGTGTGTGTGTACAGTGTAGATTTTGTGTGTGTGTGTGTACAGTGTAGATTTAGTGTGTGTGTGTGTGTACAGTGTAGATTTAGTGTGTGTGTGTGTACAGTGTAGATTTAGTGTGTGTGTGTGTACAGTGTAGATTTAGTGTGTGTGTGTGTACAGTGTAGATTTAGTGTGTGTGTGTGTGTGTGTGTGTACAGTGTAGATTTAGTGTGTGTGTGTGTGTGTGTGTGTGTGTGTGTGTGTGTGTGTATACAGTGTAGAAGCAGCTGGAGATCCTGCAAATAAAACGCACACAAAACATTTTCCATCTGATGTAGTAAAGTGGTGTTTGTGGACACATCTGTAAAACAGCTGCACATGGCTTCACTCGGACGGAGAGATGTGTACAGAAGGTGATAAATGAAAGGCTGCTGGTTCTTCTGTATTGACTGAGACCTGTGTGTAGGTGGAGGGTGTCTTCTACGTGAATGAAGCGCTGGAGAAGCTGATGTTTGAGGAGCTGAGAAACGCATGTCGTGGAGGAGGTATCAGCCGTTCTTCTAGAAATCCTTCATGGTAACAGCTGCAGCCTGGTCTCAGATCTGACGCAGTGTTTTTGTGCTTTCAGGTTTTGGTGGGTTTCTGCCCGCTATGAAGCAGATCGGCAACGTGGCGGCTCTGCCCGGAATCGTACACGTGAGTGCTGAAGCATCATGTTTCGTTGTTGTTGTTGTGGACATTCAGCTTCATACGAGGTGGAACCAAAACGTATCGAGACTCCGATTACAAGAAAGTCCTTTATTTATCTACGTTTCCACTCGATCACCTTCAAAATAGTCCCCTTACACAGCAATACAGCGCCCCCTGTGGTGTTGTAGAACCTGTCCTGGACAACGGTGTTTCAAAACAGTGACCTTTGAGCTGGATCTTCATCTTCAGGAAGAGGGCAAAGTTCACAGGGGCCAAGTCTGGTCGGTGCTCCCTGTGACTGGGCATGCAGCCTCGTACTGCCATCTGTTGGCGTGTTACAAAACTAGTCTCAAAACATTTTGATACCCCCTCGTATGAACTTCATGTACAGGACAAACTGCAGGTTTCAGGCGAGTAGTAATGAAGAGTGTAGAAAATAATCAGTATAATAAATAAAAATATAACTGCAGTTTAAAGGATTGTTTCTGATGACTGTTCTCTAACGCTGTTCTCTAACGCTGTTCTCTAACACTGTTCTCTAACGCTGTTCGCTGTTCTCTGTCGCTGTTCTCTGTCGCTGTTCTCTGTCGCTGTTCTCTGTCGCTGTTCTCTGTCGCTGTTCGCTGTTCTCTATCGCTGTTCTCTATCGCTGTTCGCTGTTCTCTATCGCTGTTCGCTGTTCTCTATCGCTGTTCGCTGTTCTCTATCGCTGTTCTCTATCGCTGTTCTCTGTTCTCTATCGCTGTTCTCTAACGCTGTTCTCTGTTCTCTAACGCTGTTCTCTAACGCTGTTCTCTAACGCTGTTCTCTAACGCTGTTCTCTAACGCTGTTCTCTGTTCTCTAACGCTGTTCTCTAACGCTGTTCTCTGTTCTCTAACGCTGTTCTCTGTTCTCTATCGCTGTTCTCTATCGCTGTTCTCTATCGCTGTTCTCTATCGCTGTTCTCTATCGCTGTTCTCTAACGCTGTTCTCTAACGCTGTTCTCTAACGCTGTTCTCTGTTCTCTATTCTCTATCGCTGTTCTCTATCGCTGTTCTCTATCGCTGTTCTCTAACGCTGTTCTCTATCGCTGTTCTCTATCGCTGTTCTCGATGATGAGGAATGAGTTTATGTTGAATGTATTCGTGTTTGTGAGGTTCACACGCTGAGGTTCGGTGTTGAGAGATCAGTGTTTAGGATTTGATTGTTGATCCGTCTGAGAGATTGTGAGTTTACTGGTATTTCTTGGTGTCTCAGAGATCAATAGGTCTGCCTGACGTTCACTCTGGATACGGTTTTGCGATCGGAAACATGGCTGCGTTCGACATGAGCGACCCTACAGCAGTCGTCTCTCCAGGTAGGAACAGGAACGGTTTCTTCTGCAGATGAACCGTGGTGAGATCCTGCAGGGATTTAATGTGGATTTCTCCTTCATTGTAAACTGAAATTTATCTGTGAGTGGAATGATGATGTTCCAGGTGGTGTGGGATTTGACATTAATTGTGGCGTACGTCTGCTGAGAACCAACCTGGATGAAGGAGACGTGCAGCCGGTGAAGGAACAGCTGGCGCAAGCTCTCTTTGATCACATCCCTGTAGGAGTCGGATCTAAGGGAGTCATTCCCATGAACGCCAAGTAAACAACACACACACACACATACCCATACACACACACACACCCCGTCAACACACACCACACACGCATCCACACACACACACACACACACACACACACACACACACACACTCCCATACACACACACAGTCGCCATGGTGCCCATCAGGGATAAACACACACCATTCACCTTCACTGTTGATTTCTGTAAAGCTGCTTTGAGACGATGTGTGTTGTGAAAAGCGCAATAGAAATAAACTTGACTTGACTTGAGACACACACACCCCGTCAACACACACCACACACATGCATCCACACACACACACACACACACACACAAGCACCCCGTCAACACACACACACACGCACTCCCACACACACACATACACACACACACACGCACTCACACACACACGCACACACACACACGCACTCCCACACACACCCCGTCAACACACACCACACACGCATCCACACACGCACTCCCACACACACACACACACGCACTCCCACACACATACGCACACGCACGCACACGCACTCCCACACACACACGCACACACACTCCCATACACACGCAAACACACTCCCATACACACGCACACACTCCCCTAAACACATACCACACACACCCCCCATACACACACACACACACACACACCCCGTCAACACACACCGCACACACACCCATACACACACACTCACACGCACACCCCGTCAACACACACCACACACACTCCCATAAACACACGCACACCCCGTCAAGGCGTGCACACACAAACACACATGTTCATAGTTCAGGCTGGTGAATATTTGTTGGTGTGGATTGTGTAGATGATTTAGCATTAAATAAAGCAGGATGTTTAGAATTGATGAAGACTGACGTGTGTGTGTGTGTGTGTGTGTGTGTGTGTGTGTGTACACAGAGACTTGGAGGAGGCCCTGGAGATGGGGATGGACTGGTCTCTGAGAGAAGGTTATGCCTGGGCTGAGGATAAAGAGCACTGTGAGGAATACGGCCGGATGCTGCAGGCAGACCCTAACAAGGTCTCCTCCAAGGCCAAGAAGAGAGGCCTGCCACAGGTACCCACGTTTACAGCCACGTTCACATCAGCACTGAAGCTCACTAACTGTTTACAACTGTAACGTGAACATTCTCTGTTCTGCAGCTCGGGACTCTGGGAGCAGGGAATCACTACGCCGAGATCCAGGTTGTGGATGAGATCTATAACGACTATGCAGCTAAAAAGATGGGCATCGACCACAAGGGCCAGGTGTGTGTGATGATCCACAGCGGGAGTCGTGGGCTCGGACACCAGGTGGCCACAGGTAGGCGCTCTGCTCTGCTTTCCCTTTTTTTTCCTGAGTTTTGCATCTTCTGCATGAGAATTTGGGAACAGTCTGCACATGTGTGTTTGCACTGACACATGGTGCAAACACACACACGATGCTGACAGAAGGAACACCAGCAACATGTGCATTTTCAATTTAACCCATACTGACCCCAGAGTCAATTACACACACACACACACACACACACACACACACACACACACAGAGCAGTCACACGTCTCCTGTACAGTGACGTTTGTAGAGCAGGGATGAGGGATTCTTCTCCACAATACCAGGGCAGAGCATGTAGTGTAATAAAGTAGAGACTCAGTCAAATGTGACTCCAATTAAAGTAGTTTCACTTTAAACTTTCACTACAAACATTTTTACCTTCAAATGAACTTCAGATTGTTAAACGTAAACGTCTCAAATATTCATCAATAAACGTATAAAAACCTGATTTTTGATTAGTAGCCAAGAATAAACTCCACCAGAGAACAGAGAACAGATCTGCATATTTCCTGTGTGTGTGTGTGTGTGTGTGTGTGTGTGTGTGTGTGTGTGTGTGTGTGTGTGTGTGTGTGTGTGTGTGTGTGTGTGTGTGTGTGTGTGTGTGTGTAGATGCTTTGGTGGCCATGGAGAAGGCCATGAAACGTGACAACATCATAGTGAACGACAGACAGCTCGCTTGTGCTCACATCGGGTCTCCTGAAGGTCAGGATTACCTGAAAGGCATGGCAGCTGCAGGCAACTACGCCTGGGTCAACCGTTCCTCCATGACCTTCCTCACACGCCAGGTCAGTGAGCTCACACACTCCTCACACACTTCACTTAAACTTTCCACACACTCCTCACAAACCCAACACTCCCCTCACACTCCCCTCACACACACTCTGACTCCAGCTGAAGGCTGTAAGTGTGAGGAGAGTTCACTAATATCACTCCTGTGCATCCAGGCTTTCTCCAAAGTGTTCAGCACCACACCAGATGATCTGGACATGCATGTGATCTACGACGTGTCCCACAACATTGCTAAAGTGGAGGAGCACATGGTGGCGGGCAAACAGAAAACCCTGCTGGTGCATCGGAAAGGTTCCACACGGGCTTTTCCCCCTCATCACCCCCTCATCGCCGTCGACTACCAGGTGAACACACCATCCATTACCACACACACCCTCCACACACACCCTCTAACCTTCACACACACCCTCTACCCTCCACACACACCCTCTACCCTCAACACACACCCTCTACCCTCCACACACACACCCTCTACACTCCACACACACACCCTCTACACTCCACACACACACCCTACACACACACACCCTCTACACTACACACACACACCCTACACACACACACCCTACACACACACACACCCTCTACACTCCACACACACACACACACCCTACACACACACACCCTCTACACTCCACACACACACCCTACACACACACACCCTCTACACTCCACACACACCCTACACACACACCCTCTACACTCCACACACACACCCTCTACACTCCACACACACACCCTTTACCCTCCACACACACACCCTTTACCCTCCACACACACCCTCTACACTCCACACACACACCCTACACACACACCCTCTACACTCCACACACACACCCTCTACACTCCACACACACACCCTACACACACACACCCTCCCTCTACACTCCACACACACACCCTACACACACACACCCTCCCTCTACACTCCACACACCCTCCCTCTACACTCCACACACACACCCTTTAACCTACACACACACACCCTTTAACCTACACACACACACCCTTTAACCTACACACACACACCCTCTAACCTACACACACACACCCTCTAACCTACACACACACCCTCTAACCTACACACACACACACCCTCCACACACACACACACCCTCTAACCTCCACACACACACCCTACACACACACACACACACACACACACACACACACACACACACACCCTCTAACCTCCACACACACACCCTCTAACCTCCACACACACACCCTCTAACCTCCACACACACACCCTCTACACTCCACACACACACCCTCTACACTCCACACACACACCCTACACACACACACACCCTCTACACTCCACACACACACACACACACCCTACACACACACACCCTCTACACTCCACACACACACCCTACACACACACACCCTCTACACTCCACACACACCCTACACACACACCCTCTACACTCCACACACACACCCTCTACACTCCACACACACACCCTTTACCCTCCACACACACACCCTTTACCCTCCACACACACCCTCTACACTCCACACACACACACCCTACACACACACCCTCTACACTCCACACACACACCCTACACACACACACCCTCTACACTCCACACACACACCCTACACACACACACCCTCCCTCTACACTCCACACACACACCCTTTAACCTACACACACACACCCTTTAACCTACACACACACACCCTCTAACCTACACACACACACCCTCTACACTCCACACACACACCCTACACACACACACCCTCTACACTACACACACACACCCTACACACACACACACCCTCTACACTCCACACACACACACACACCCTACACACACACACCCTCTACACTCCACACACACACCCTACACACACACACCCTCTACACTCCACACACACCCTACACACACACCCTCTACACTCCACACACACACCCTCTACACTCCACACACACACCCTTTACCCTCCACACACACACCCTTTACCCTCCACACACACCCTCTACACTCCACACACACACCCTACACACACACCCTCTACAC
Source organism: Silurus aristotelis (assembly GCF_946808225.1). NCBI lineage: Eukaryota > Metazoa > Chordata > Actinopteri > Siluriformes > Siluridae > Silurus > Silurus aristotelis. Next base: position 31,886,090 of record NC_139580.1, read on the forward strand.
TCCACACACACACCCTACACACACACCCTCTACACTCCACACACACACCCTACACACACACCCTCTACACTCCACACACACACCCTACACACACACCCTCTACACTCCACACACACACCCTACACACACACACCCTCTACACTCCACACACACACCCTACACACACACACCCTCCCTCTACACTCCACACACACACCCTTTAACCTACACACACACACACCCTCTAACCTACACACACACCCTCTAACCTACACACACACACACCCTCCACACACACACACACCCTCTAACCTCCACACACACACCCTACACACACACACACACACACACACACACACCCTCTAACCTCCACACACACACCCTCTAACCTCCACACACACACCCTCTACACTCCACACACACACCCTCTACACTTCACACACACACCCTACACACACACACACCCTCTACACTCCACACACACACCCTCTACACTCCACACACACACACCCTACACACACACCCTCTACACTCCACACACACACACACCCTACACACAAACCTTCTACACTCCACACACACACCCTACACACACACCCTCTACACTTCACACACACACCCTACACACACACACCCTCTACACTTCACACACACACCCTACACACACACACCCTCTACACTCCACACACACACACCCTACACACACACACCCTCTACACTCCACACACACCCTCTACCCTACACACACACACCCTACACACACACACCCTCTACACTCCACACACACCCTCTACCCTACACACACACACCCTCTACCCTACACACACACCCTCTACCCTACACACACACCCTCTACCCTCCACACACACCCTCTACACTCCCCACACCCACCCTCTACACTCCACACACACACGCACTACACACACACCCTCTACACTCCACACACACACACCCTACACACACACCCTACACACACACCCTCTACATTCCACACACACACACCCTGCACACACACCCTCTACACTCCACACCCCCTCTACAATCCACACACACACCCTACACACACACCCTCTACACTCCACACACACACCCTACACACACACCCTCTACACTCCACACACACACCCTACACACACACCCTCTAACCTCCACACACACCCTACACACACACACACCCTACACACACACACCCTACACACACACACACCCTACACACACACCCTCTACACTCCACACACACACCCTCTACACTCCACACACACACCCTCTACACTCCACACCCCCTCTACACTCCACACCCCCTCTACACTCCACACACACACCCTCCACACACACCCTCTACACTCCACACACACACCCTCTACACACACACCCTCTACACTCCACACACACACCCTCTACACACACACCCTCTACACACCCTCTACACTCCCCACACACACCCTCTACACTCCACACACACACCCTCTACACTCCCCACACACACACCCTACACACTCCACACACACACCATCTACACTCCACACACACACCCTACACACACACACCCTCCACACTCCACACACACACCCTACACACACACACCCTCCACACTCCACACACCCTCCACACACACACCCTCCACACACACACCCTCTACACTCCACACACACACACCCTCCAACCTCCACACACACCCTACACACTCCACACACACACCCTCTAACCTCCACACACACCCTCTACACTCCACACACACACCCTCTACACTCCACACACACACCCTCTACACTCCACACACACACCCTCTACACTCCACACACACACCCTACACACACACCCTCTACCCTCCACACACACACACACACCCTACACACACACCCTCTACACTCCACACACACACACCCTACACACACACCCTCTACACTCCACACACACACACACACCCTACACACAAACCTTCTACACTCCACACACACACCCTACACACACACCCTCTACACTTCACACACACACCCTACACACACACCCTCTACACTTCACACACACACACCCTACACACACACACCCTCTACACTCCACACACACACCCTCTACCCTACACACACACCCTCTACATTCCCCACACCCACCCTCTACACTCCACACACACACACACCCTACACACACACCCTCTACACTCCACACACACACACCCTACACACACACCCTCTACACTCCACACACACACACCCTACACACACACTCTCTACACTCCACACACACACACCCTGCACACACACCCTCTACACTCCACACACGCACACACACCCTCTACACTCCACACACACACCCTCCACACACACACACACCCTCTACACTCCACACACACACACCCTACACACTCCACACACACACCCTCTAACCTCCACACACACCCTACACACACACACACACACCCTCTAACCTCCACACACACACCCTACACACACACACACACACCCTCTAACCTCCACACACACACCCTCTACACTCCACACACACACCCTCTACACTCCACACACACACCCTCTACACTCCACACACACACCCTCTACACTCCACACACACACCCTACACACACACACCCTCTAACCTCCACACACACCCTACACACACACACACCCTACACACACACACCCTCTACACTCCACACACACACCCTGCACACACACCCTCTACACTCCACACCCCCTCTACACTCCACACACACACCCTCCACACACACCCTCTACACTCCACACACACACCCTCTACACTCCACACACACACCCTCTACACTCCACACACACACCCTACACACTCCACACACACACCCTCTAACCTCCACACACTTCACACACACACACCCTCTAACCTCCACACACACCCTCCACACACACACACACACACTCCACACACACACCCTCTAACCTCCACACACTTCACACACACACCCTCCACACACACACACCCTCTAACCTCCACACACACCCTCCACACACACCCTCTACACTCCACACACACACACCCTACACACACACACCCTCTACACTCCACACACACACACCCTACACACACACCCTCTACACTCCACACACACACACCCTACACACAAACCTTCTACACTTCACACACACACCCTACACACAAACCCTCTACACTTCACACACACCCTACACACACACACCCTCTACACTCCACACACCCTCTACACTCCACACCCCCTCTACACTCCACACACACACCCTCCACACACACCCTCTACACTCCACACACACACCCTCTACACACACACCCTCTACACTCCACACACACACCCTCTACACACACACCCTCTACACACCCTCTACACTCCACACACACACCCTCTACACTCCCCACACACACCCTCTACACTCCACACACACACCCTCTACACTCCCCACACACACACCCTACACACTCCACACACACACCATCTACACTCCACACACACACCCTACACACACACACCCTCCACACTCCACACACACACCCTACACACACACACCCTCCACACTCCACACACCCTCCACACACACACCCTCCACACACACACCCTCTACACTCCACACACACACACCCTCCAACCTCCACACACACCCTACACACTCCACACACACACCCTCTAACCTCCACACACACCCTCTACACTCCACACACACACCCTCTACACTCCACACACACACCCTCTACACTCCACACACACACCCTCTACACTCCACACACACACCCTACACACACACCCTCTACCCTCCACACACACACACACACCCTACACACACACCCTCTACACTCCACACACACACACCCTACACACACACCCTCTACACTCCACACACACACACACACCCTACACACAAACCTTCTACACTCCACACACACACCCTACACACACACCCTCTACACTTCACACACACACCCTACACACACACCCTCTACACTTCACACACACACACCCTACACACACACACCCTCTACACTCCACACACACACCCTCTACCCTACACACACACCCTCTACATTCCCCACACCCACCCTCTACACTCCACACACACACACACCCTACACACACACCCTCTACACTCCACACACACACACCCTACACACACACCCTCTACACTCCACACACACACACCCTACACACACACTCTCTACACTCCACACACACACACCCTGCACACACACCCTCTACACTCCACACACGCACACACACCCTCTACACTCCACACACACACCCTCCACACACACACACACCCTCTACACTCCACACACACACACCCTACACACTCCACACACACACCCTCTAACCTCCACACACACCCTACACACACACACACACACCCTCTAACCTCCACACACACACCCTACACACACACACACACACCCTCTAACCTCCACACACACACCCTCTACACTCCACACACACACCCTCTACACTCCACACACACACCCTCTACACTCCACACACACACCCTCTACACTCCACACACACACCCTACACACACACACCCTCTAACCTCCACACACACCCTACACACACACACACCCTACACACACACACCCTCTACACTCCACACACACACCCTGCACACACACCCTCTACACTCCACACCCCCTCTACACTCCACACACACACCCTCCACACACACCCTCTACACTCCACACACACACCCTCTACACTCCACACACACACCCTCTACACTCCACACACACACCCTACACACTCCACACACACACCCTCTAACCTCCACACACTTCACACACACACACCCTCTAACCTCCACACACACCCTCCACACACACACACACACACACACTCCACACACACACCCTCTAACCTCCACACACTTCACACACACACCCTCCACACACACACACCCTCTAACCTCCACACACACCCTCCACACACACCCTCTACACTCCACACACACACACCCTACACACACACACCCTCTACACTCCACACACACACACCCTACACACACACCCTCTACACTCCACACACACACACCCTACACACAAACCTTCTACACTTCACACACACACCCTACACACAAACCCTCTACACTTCACACACACCCTACACACACACACCCTCTACACTCCACACACCCTCTACCCTCCACACACACCCTCCACACTCCACACACACACCCTCTACACTCCACACACACACCCTCTACACTCCACACACACACCCTCTACACTTCACACACACACACCATCTACACTCCACACACACACCCTGCACACACACACCCTCTACACTCCACACACACACCCTACACACACACACCCTCCACACACACACCCTCTACACTCCACACACACACCCTCCACACACACACCCTCTACACTCCACACACACACACCCTACACACTCCACACACACACCCTCTAACCTCCACACACTCCACACACACACCCTCTAACCTCCACACACACACACACACCCTACACACACACCCTACACACACACCCTACACACACACACACACCCTACACACACACTCCACACACACACCCTCTACACTCCACACACACACCCTCTACACTCCCCACACACACCCTCTACACTCCACACACACACCCTACACACACACCCTCTACCCTCCACACACACCCTCTACACTCCACACACACACACCCTACACACACACCCTCTACACTCCACACACACACCCTCTACACTCCACACACACACCCTCCACACACACACCCTCTACACTCCACACACACACACCCTACACACTCCACACACACACCCTCTAACCTCCACACACTCCACACACACACCCTCTAACCTCCACACACACACACACACCCTACACACACACCCTACACACACACCCTACACACACACACACACCCTACACACACACTCCACACACACACCCTCTACACTCCACACACACACCCTCTACACTCCCCACACACACCCTCTACACTCCACACACACACCCTACACACACACCCTCTACCCTCCACACACACCCTCTACACTCCACACACACACACCCTACACACACACCCTCTACACTCCACACACACACCCTCTACACACACACCCTCCACACACACACCCTCTACACTCCACACACACACCCTCCACACACACACCCTCTACACTCCACACACACACACCCTACACACTCCACACACACACCCTCTAACCTCCACACACTCCACACACACACCCTCTAACCTCCACACCCTACACACACACCCTACACACACACCCTACACACACACCCTACACACACACACACACCCTACACACACACTCCACACACACACCCTCTACACTCCACACACACACCCTCTACACTCCCCACACACACCCTCTACACTCCACACACACACCCTACACACACACCCTCTACACTCCACACACACACCCTCTACACTCCACACACACACACCCTACACACACACCCTCTACACTCCACACACACACCCTACACACACACCCTCTACACTCCACACACACACACCCTACACACACACCCTCTACACTCCACACACACACCCTACACACACACCCTCTACACTCCACACACACACCCTCTACACTCCCCACACACACCCTCTACACTCTCCACACACACACCCTACACACACACACCCTCTACACTCCACACACACACCCTACACACACACACCCTCTACACTCCACACACACACCCTACACACACACACCCTCCCTCTACACTCCACACACACACCCTACACACACACACCCTCCCTCTACACTCCACACACCCTCCCTCTAACCTACACACACGCACCCTCTAACCTACACACACGCACACCCTACACACACACCCTCTACACTCCACACACACACACCCTACACACACACCCTCTACACTCCACACACACACCCTACACACACACCCTCTACACTCCCCACACACACCCTCTACACTCCACACACACACCCTACACACACACACCCTCCACACACACACACACACACCCTACACACACACACACCCTCCACACACACACACACACCCTCTAACCTCCACACACACACCCTTCACACACACACACCCTCTAACCTCCACACACACCCTCCACACACACCCTCTACACTCCACACACACACACCCTACACACACACACCCTCTACACTCCACACACACACACCCTACACACACACCCTCTACACTCCACACACACACACCCTACACACAAACCTTCTACACTTCACACACACACCCTACACACAAACCCTCTACACTTCACACACACCCTACACACACACACCCTCTACACTCCACACACCCTCTACCCTCCACACACACCCTCCACACTCCACACACACACCCTCTACACTCCACACACACACCCTCTACACTCCACACACACACCCTCTACACTCCACACACACACCCTCTACACTCCCCACACACACCCTCTACACTTCACACACACACACCATCTACACTCCACACACACACCCTACACACACACACCCTCTACACTCCACACACACACCCTCCACACACACCCTCCACACACACACCCTCTACACTCCACACACACACCCTCCACACACACACCCTCTACACTCCACACACACACACCCTACACACTCCACACACACACCCTCTAACCTCCACACACTCCACACACACACCCTCTAACCTCCACACACACCCTACACACACACCCTACACACACACCCTACACACACACCCTACACACACACCCTACACACACACACACACCCTACACACACACCCTCTACACTCCCCACACACACCCTCTACACTCCACACACACACCCTACACACACACACCCTCCACACACACACACACACCCTACACACACACACCCTCCACACACACACACACACCCTCTAACCTCCACACACACACCCTCCACACACACACACCCTCTAACCTCCACACACACCCTCCACACACACCCTCTACACTCCACACACACACACCCTACACACACACACCCTCTACACTCCACACACACACACCCTACACACACACCCTCTACACTCCACACACACACACCCTACACACAAACCTTCTACACTTCACACACACACCCTACACACAAACCCTCTACACTTCACACACCCTCTACACTCCACACACCCTCTACCCTCCACACACACCCTCCACACTCCACACACACACCCTCTACACTCCACACACACACCCTCTACACTCCACACACACACCCTCTACACTCCCCACACACACCCTCTACACTTCACACACACACACACCATCTACACTCCACACACACACCCTACACACACACACCCTCTACACTCCACACACACACCCTACACACACACCCTCCACACACACACCCTCTACACTCCACACACACACCCTCCACACACACACCCTCTACACTCCACACACACACACCCTACACACTCCACACACACACCCTCTAACCTCCACACACTCCACACACACACCCTCTAACCTCCACACACACACACACACCCTACACACACACCCTACACACACACCCTACACACACACACACACCCTACACACACACTCCACACACACACCCTCTACACTCCACACACACACCCTCTACACTCCCCACACACACCCTCTACACTCCACACACACACCCTCCACACACACCCTCTACCCTCCACACACACCCTCTACACTCCACACACACACACCCTACACACACACCCTCTACACTCCACACACACACACCCTACACACACACCCTACACACACACCCTCTACACTCCACACACACACCCTACACACACACACCCTCTACACTCCACACACACACCCTCTACACTCCACACACACACCCTCTACACTCCACACACACACCCTCTACACTCCACACACACACCCTCTACACACACACCCTCTACACTCCACACACACACCCTACACACACACACCCTCTACACTCCACACACACACCCTACACACACACACCCTCTACACTCCACACACACACCCTACACACACACACCCTCTACACTCCACACACACACCCTACACACACACACCCTCTACACTCCACACACACACCCTACACACACCCTCCCTCTACACTCCACACACACACCCTACACACACACACCCTCCCTCTACACTCCACACACACACCCTACACACACACACCCTCCCTCTACACCCTACACACACACACACACACACACACACACACACACGCACCCTCTAACCTACACACACGCACCCTCTAACCTACACACACACACACACACACCCTCCACACACACACACACACACACCCTCCACACACACACACACACACACACACCCTCTAACCTCCACACACACACCCTACACACACACACCCTCTACACTACACACACACACCCTACACACACACACCCTCCCTCTACACTCCACACACACACCCTTTAACCTACACACACACACCCTTTAACCTACACACACACACACCCTCTAACCTACACACACACACCCTCTAACCTACACACACACCCTCTAACCTACACACACACACACCCTCCACACACACACACACCCTCTAACCTCCACACACACACCCTACACACACACACACACACACACACACACACCCTCTAACCTCCACACACACACCCTCTAACCTCCACACACACACCCTCTACACTCCACACACACACCCTCTACACTTCACACACACACCCTACACACACACACACCCTCTACACTCCACACACACACCCTCTACACTCCACACACACACACCCTACACACACACCCTCTACACTCCACACACACACACACCCTACACACAAACCTTCTACACTCCACACACACACCCTACACACACACCCTCTACACTTCACACACACACCCTACACACACACACCCTCTACACTTCACACACACACCCTACACACACACACCCTCTACACTCCACACACACACACCCTACACACACACACCCTCTACACTCCACACACACCCTCTACCCTACACACACACACCCTACACACACACACCCTCTACACTCCACACACACCCTCTACCCTACACACACACACCCTCTACACTCCACACACACCCTCTACCCTACACACACACCCTCTACCCTCCACACACACCCTCTACACTCCCCACACCCACCCTCTACACTCCACACACACACGCACTACACACACACCCTCTACACTCCACACACACACACCCTACACACACACCCTACACACACACCCTCTACATTCCACACACACACACCCTGCACACACACCCTCTACACTCCACACCCCCTCTACAATCCACACACACACCCTACACACACACCCTCTACACTCCACATACACACCCTACACACACACCCTCTACACTCCACACACACACCCTACACACACACCCTCTAACCTCCACACACACCCTACACACACACACACCCTACACACACACACCCTACACACACACACACCCTACACACACACCCTCTACACTCCACACACACACCCTCTACACTCCACACACACACCCTCTACACTCCACACCCCCTCTACACTCCACACCCCCTCTACACTCCACACACACACCCTCCACACACACCCTCTACACTCCACACACACACCCTCTACACACACACCCTCTACACTCCACACACACACCCTCTACACACACACCCTCTACACACCCTCTACACTCCACACACACACCCTCTACACTCCCCACACACACCCTCTACACTCCACACACACACCCTCTACACTCCCCACACACACACCCTACACACTCCACACACACACCATCTACACTCCACACACACACCCTACACACACACACCCTCCACACTCCACACACACACCCTCCACACACACACCCTCCACACACACACCCTCCACACACACACCCTCCACACACACACCCTCTACACTCCACACACACACCCTCTACACTCCCCACACACACACCCTACACACTCCACACACACACCATCTACACTCCACACACACACCCTACACACACACACCCTCCACACTCCACACACACACCCTCCACACACACACCCTCCACACACACACCCTCCACACACACACCCTCTACACTCCACACACACACACCCTCCAACCTCCACACACACCCTACACACTCCACACACACACCCTCTAACCTCCACACACACCCTACACACACACACACACCCTCTACACTCCACACACACACCCTCTACACTCCACACACACACCCTCTACACTCCACACACACACCCTACACACACACCCTCTACCCTCCACACACACACACACCCTACACACACACCCTCTACACTCCACACACACACACCCTACACACACACCCTCTACACTCCACACACACACACACACCCTACACACAAACCTTCTACACTCCACACACACACCCTACACACACACCCTCTACACTTCACACACACACCCTACACACACACCCTCTACACTTCACACACGCACACCCTACACACACACACCCTCTACACTCCACACACACACCCTCTACCCTACACACACACCCTCTACATTCCCCACACCCACCCTCTACACTCCACACACACACACACCCTACACACACACCCTCTACACTCCACACACACACACCCTACACACACACCCTCTACACTCCACACACACACACCCTACACACACACTCTCTACACTCCACACACACACACCCTGCACACACACCCTCTACACTCCACACACGCACACACACCCTCTACACTCCACACACACACCCTCCACACACACACACACCCTCTACACTCCACACACACACACCCTACACACTCCACACACACACCCTCTAACCTCCACACACACCCTACACACACACACACACACCCTCTAACCTCCACACACACACCCTACACACACACACACACACCCTCTAACCTCCACACACACACCCTCTACACTCCACACACACACCCTCTACACTCCACACACACACCCTCTACACTCCACACACACACCCTCTACACTCCACACACACACCCTACACACACACACCCTCTAACCTCCACACACACCCTACACACACACACACCCTACACACACACACCCTCTACACTCCACACACACACCCTGCACACACACCCTCTACACTCCACACCCCCTCTACACTCCACACACACACCCTCCACACACACCCTCTACACTCCACACACACACCCTCTACACTCCACACACACACCCTCTACACTCCACACACACACCCTCTACACTCCACACACACACCCTACACACTTCACACACACACCCTCTAACCTCCACACACTTCACACACACACCCTCTAACCTCCACACACACCCTCCACACACACACACACACACACACTCCACACACACACCCTCTAACCTCCACACACTTCACACACACACCCTCCACACACACACACCCTCTAACCTCCACACACACCCTCCACACACACCCTCTACACTCCACACACACACACCCTACACACACACACCCTCTACACTCCACACACACACACCCTACACACACACCCTCTACACTCCACACACACACACCCTACACACAAACCTTCTACACTTCACACACACACCCTACACACAAACCCTCTACACTTCACACACACCCTACACACACACACCCTCTACACTCCACACACCCTCTACCCTCCACACACACCCTCCACACTCCACACACACACCCTCTACACTCCACACACACACCCTCTACACTCCCCACACACACCCTCTACACTTCACACACACACACCATCTACACTCCACACACACACCCTACACACACACACCCTCTACACTCCACACACACACCCTACACACACACACCCTCCACACACACACCCTCTACACTCCACACACACACCCTCCACACACACACCCTCTACACTCCACACACACACACCCTACACACTCCACACACACACCCTCTAACCTCCACACACTCCACACACACACCCTCTAACCTCCACACACACACACACACCCTACACACACACCCTACACACACACCCTACACACACACACACACCCTACACACACACTCCACACACACACCCTCTACACTCCACACACACACCCTCTACACTCCCCACACACACCCTCTACACTCCACACACACACCCTACACACACACCCTCTACCCTCCACACACACCCTCTACACTCCACACACACACACCCTACACACACACCCTCTACACTCCACACACACACCCTCTACACTCCACACACACACCCTCCACACACACACCCTCTACACTCCACACACACACACCCTACACACTCCACACACACACCCTCTAACCTCCACACACTCCACACACACACCCTCTAACCTCCACACACACACACACACCCTACACACACACCCTACACACACACCCTACACACACACACACACCCTACACACACACTCCACACACACACCCTCTACACTCCACACACACACCCTCTACACTCCCCACACACACCCTCTACACTCCACACACACACCCTACACACACACCCTCTACCCTCCACACACACCCTCTACACTCCACACACACACACCCTACACACACACCCTCTACACTCCACACACACACCCTACACACACACCCTCCACACACACACCCTCTACACTCCACACACACCCTACACACTCCACACACACACCCTCTAACCTCCACACACACCCTACACACACACACACACACCCTCTAACCTCCACACACACACCCTACACACACACACACACACCCTCTAACCTCCACACACACACCCTCTACACTCCACACACACACCCTCTACACTCCACACACACACCCTCTACACTCCACACACACACCCTACACACACACACACCCTCTAACCTCCACACACACCCTACACACACACACACCCTACACACACACACCCTCTACACTCCACACACACACCCTGCACACACACCCTCTACACTCCACACCCCCTCTACACTCCACACACACACCCTCCACACACACCCTCTACACTCCACACACACACCCTCTACACTCCACACACACACCCTCTACACTCCACACACACACCCTACACACTCCACACACACACCCTCTAACCTCCACACACTTCACACACACACACCCTCTAACCTCCACACACACCCTCCACACACACACACACACACACACTCCACACACACACCCTCTAACCTCCACACACTTCACACACACACCCTCCACACACACACACCCTCTAACCTCCACACACACCCTCCACACACACCCTCTACACTCCACACACACACACCCTACACACACACACCCTCTACACTCCACACACACACACCCTACACACACACCCTCTACACTCCACACACACACACCCTACACACAAACCTTCTACACTTCACACACACACCCTACACACAAACCCTCTACACTTCACACACACCCTACACACACACACCCTCTACACTCCACACACCCTCTACCCTCCACACACACCCTCCACACTCCACACACACACCCTCTACACTCCACACACACACCCTCTACACTCCACACACACACCCTCTACACTCCACACACACACCCTCTACACTTCACACACACACACCATCTACACTCCACACACACACCCTACACACACACACCCTCTACACTCCACACACACACCCTACACACACACACCCTCCACACACACACCCTCTACACTCCACACACACACCCTCCACACACACACCCTCTACACTCCACACACACACACCCTACACACTCCACACACACACCCTCTAACCTCCACACACTCCACACACACACCCTCTAACCTCCACACACACACACACACCCTACACACACACCCTACACACACACCCTACACACACACACACACCCTACACACACACTCCACACACACACCCTCTACACTCCACACACACACCCTCTACACTCCCCACACACACCCTCTACACTCCACACACACACCCTACACACACACCCTCTACCCTCCACACACACCCTCTACACTCCACACACACACACCCTACACACACACCCTCTACACTCCACACACACACCCTCTACACTCCACACACACACCCTCCACACACACACCCTCTACACTCCACACACACACACCCTACACACTCCACACACACACCCTCTAACCTCCACACACTCCACACACACACCCTCTAACCTCCACACACACACACACACCCTACACACACACCCTACACACACACCCTACACACACACACACACCCTACACACACACTCCACACACACACCCTCTACACTCCACACACACACCCTCTACACTCCCCACACACACCCTCTACACTCCACACACACACCCTACACACACACCCTCTACCCTCCACACACACCCTCTACACTCCACACACACACACCCTACACACACACCCTCTACACTCCACACACACACCCTCTACACACACACCCTCCACACACACACCCTCTACACTCCACACACACACCCTCCACACACACACCCTCTACACTCCACACACACACACCCTACACACTCCACACACACACCCTCTAACCTCCACACACTCCACACACACACCCTCTAACCTCCACACCCTACACACACACCCTACACACACACCCTACACACACACCCTACACACACACACACACCCTACACACACACTCCACACACACACCCTCTACACTCCACACACACACCCTCTACACTCCCCACACACACCCTCTACACTCCACACACACACCCTACACACACACCCTCTACACTCCACACACACACACCCTACACACACACCCTCTACACTCCACACACACACCCTACACACACACCCTCTACACTCCACACACACACACCCTACACACACACCCTCTACACTCCACACACACACCCTACACACACACCCTCTACACTCCACACACACACCCTCTACACTCCCCACACACACCCTCTACACTCTCCACACACACACCCTACACACACACACCCTCTACACTCCACACACACACCCTACACACACACACCCTCTACACTCCACACACACACCCTACACACACACACCCTCCCTCTACACTCCACACACACACCCTACACACACACACCCTCCCTCTACACTCCACACACCCTCCCTCTAACCTACACACACGCACCCTCTAACCTACACACACGCACACCCTACACACACACCCTCTACACTCCACACACACACACCCTACACACACACCCTCTACACTCCACACACACACCCTACACACACACCCTCTACACTCCCCACACACACCCTCTACACTCCACACACACACCCTACACACACACACCCTCCACACACACACACACACACCCTACACACACACACACCCTCCACACACACACACACACCCTCTAACCTCCACACACACACCCTTCACACACACACACCCTCTAACCTCCACACACACCCTCCACACACACCCTCTACACTCCACACACACACACCCTACACACACACACCCTCTACACTCCACACACACACACCCTACACACACACCCTCTACACTCCACACACACACACCCTACACACAAACCTTCTACACTTCACACACACACCCTACACACAAACCCTCTACACTTCACACACACCCTACACACACACACCCTCTACACTCCACACACCCTCTACCCTCCACACACACCCTCCACACTCCACACACACACCCTCTACACTCCACACACACACCCTCTACACTCCACACACACACCCTCTACACTCCCCACACACACCCTCTACACTTCACACACACACACCATCTACACTCCACACACACACCCTACACACACACACCCTCTACACTCCACACACACACCCTCCACACACACCCTCCACACACACACCCTCTACACTCCACACACACACCCTCCACACACACACCCTCTACACTCCACACACACACACCCTACACACTCCACACACACACCCTCTAACCTCCACACACTCCACACACACACCCTCTAACCTCCACACACACCCTACACACACACCCTACACACACACCCTACACACACACCCTACACACACACCCTACACACACACACACACCCTACACACACACCCTCTACACTCCCCACACACACCCTCTACACTCCACACACACACCCTACACACACACACCCTCCACACACACACACACACCCTACACACACACACCCTCCACACACACACACACACCCTCTAACCTCCACACACACACCCTCCACACACACACACCCTCTAACCTCCACACACACCCTCCACACACACCCTCTACACTCCACACACACACACCCTACACACACACACCCTCTACACTCCACACACACACACCCTACACACACACCCTCTACACTCCACACACACACACCCTACACACAAACCTTCTACACTTCACACACACACCCTACACACAAACCCTCTACACTTCACACACCCTCTACACTCCACACACCCTCTACCCTCCACACACACCCTCCACACTCCACACACACACCCTCTACACTCCACACACACACCCTCTACACTCCACACACACACCCTCTACACTCCACACACACACCCTCTACACTTCACACACACACACACCATCTACACTCCACACACACACCCTACACACACACACCCTCTACACTCCACACACACACCCTACACACACACCCTCCACACACACACCCTCTACACTCCACACACACACCCTCCACACACACACCCTCTACACTCCACACACACACACCCTACACACTCCACACACACACCCTCTAACCTCCACACACTCCACACACACACCCTCTAACCTCTACACACACACACACACCCTACACACACACCCTACACACACACCCTACACACACACACACACCCTACACACACACTCCACACACACACCCTCTACACTCCACACACACACCCTCTACACTCCCCACACACACCCTCTACACTCCACACACACACCCTACACACACACCCTCTACCCTCCACACACACCCTCTACACTCCACACACACACACCCTACACACACACCCTCTACACTCCACACACACACACCCTACACACACACCCTACACACACACCCTCTACACTCCACACACACACCCTACACACACACACCCTCTACACTCCACACACACACCCTCTACACTCCACACACACACCCTCTACACTCCACACACACACCCTCTACACACACACCCTCTACACTCCACACACACACCCTACACACACACACCCTCTACACTCCACACACACACCCTACACACACACACCCTCTACACTCCACACACACACCCTACACACACACACCCTCTACACTCCACACACACACCCTACACACACACACCCTCTACACTCCACACACACACCCTACACACACCCTCCCTCTACACTCCACACACACACCCTACACACACACACCCTCCCTCTACACTCCACACACACACCCTACACACACACACCCTCCCTCTACACCCTACACACACACACACACACACACACACACACACACGCACCCTCTAACCTACACACACGCACCCTCTAACCTACACACACACACACACACACCCTCCACACACACACACACACACACACACCCTCTACACACACACACACACACACACACACCCTCTAACCTCCACACACACACCCTACACTACACACACCCTCTACACTACACACACCCTCTACACTACACACACACACCCTACACACACACACCCTCTACACTCCACACACACACCCTACACACACACACCCTCTACACTCCACACACACACCCTACACACACACACCCTCTACACTCCACACACACCCTACACACACCCTCCCTCTACACTCCACACACACACCCTACACACACACACCCTCTACACTCCACACACACACCCTACACACACACCCTCCACACACACACCCTCTACACTCCACACACACACCCTCCACACACACACCCTCTACACTCCACACACACACACCCTACACACTCCACACACACACCCTCTAACCTCCACACACTCCACACACACACCCTCTAACCTCCACACACACACACACACCCTACACACACACCCTACACACACACCCTACACACACACACACACCCTACACACACACTCCACACACACACCCTCTACACTCCACACACACACCCTCTACACTCCCCACACACACCCTCTACACTCCACACACACACCCTACACACACACCCTCTACCCTCCACACACACCCTCTACACTCCACACACACACACCCTACACACACACCCTCTACACTCCACACACACACACCCTACACACACACCCTACACACACACCCTCTACACTCCACACACACACCCTACACACACACACCCTCTACACTCCACACACACACCCTCTACACTCCACACACACACCCTCTACACTCCACACACACACCCTCTACACACACACCCTCTACACTCCACACACACACCCTACACACACACACCCTCTACACTCCACACACACACCCTACACACACACACCCTCTACACTCCACACACACACCCTACACACACACACCCTCTACACTCCACACACACACCCTACACACACACACCCTCTACACTCCACACACACACCCTACACACACCCTCCCTCTACACTCCACACACACACCCTACACACACACACCCTCCCTCTACACTCCACACACACACCCTACACACACACACCCTCCCTCTACACCCTACACACACACACACACACACACACACACACACACACGCACCCTCTAACCTACACACACGCACCTTCTAACCTACACACACACACACACACACCCTCCACACACACACACACACACACCCTCTACACACACACACACACACACACACACCCTCTAACCTCCACACACACACCCTACACACACACACCCTCTACACTACACACACACACCCTACACACACACACCCTCTACACTCCACACACACACCCTACACACACACACCCTCTACACTCCACACACACACCCTACACACACCCTCCCTCTACACTCCACACACACACACCCTACACACACACACCCTCCCTCTACACTCCACACACACACCCTACACACACACACCCTCCCTCTACACCCTACACACACACACACACACACACGCACCCTCTAACCTACACACACGCACCCTCTAACCTACACACACACACCCTACACACACACACCCTCTACACTCCACACACACACCCTACACACACACACCCTCTACACTCCACACACACACCCTACACACACACACCCTCTACACTCCACACACACACCCTACACACACACACCCTCTACACTCCACACACACACCCTACACACACGCACCCTCTACACTCTACACTCTACACACCCCACACACGCACCCTCTAACCTACACACACACACACACACACCCTCCACACACACACACACACACACACACACACACACGCACCCTCTAACCTACACACACGCACCCTCTAACCTACACACACACACACACACACCCTCCACACACCCTACACACACACACCCTCCCTCTACACTCCACACACACACCCTACACACACACACCCTCCCTCTACACCCTACACACACACACACACACACACGCACCCTCTAACCTACACACACGCACCCTCTAACCTACACACACACACCCTACACACACACACCCTCTACACTCCACACACACACCCTACACACACACACCCTCTACACTTCACACACACCCTACACACACACACCCTCTACACTCCACACACACACCCTCCACACACACCCTCTACACTCCACACACACACACACCCTCTACACACACACCCTCTACACTCCACACACACACACCCTCTACACTCCACACACACACACCCTCTACACTCCACACACACACCCTCTACACACACACCCTCTACACACACACCCTCTACACTCCACACACACACCCTCTACACACACACCCTCTACACTCCACACACACACCCTCCACACACACACACACACACACCCTCTACACACACACACACACACACACACACCCTCTAACCTCCACACACACACCCTACACACACACACCCTCTACACTACACACACACACCCTACACACACACACCCTCTACACTCCACACACACACCCTACACACACACACCCTCTACACTCCACACACACACCCTACACACACACACCCTCTACACTCCACACACACACCCTACACACACCCTCCCTCTACACTCCACACACACACACACCCTACACACACACACCCTCCCTCTACACTCCACACACACACCCTACACACACACACCCTCCCTCTACACCCTACACACACACACACACACACACGCACCCTCTAACCTACACACACGCACCCTCTAACCTACACACACACACCCTACACACACACACCCTCTACACTCCACACACACACCCTACACACACACACCCTCTACACTCCACACACACACCCTACACACACACACCCTCTACACTCCACACACACACCCTACACACACACACCCTCTACACTCCACACACACACCCTACACACACGCACCCTCTACACTCTACACTC
Source organism: Silurus aristotelis (assembly GCF_946808225.1). Lineage (NCBI taxonomy): Eukaryota > Metazoa > Chordata > Actinopteri > Siluriformes > Siluridae > Silurus > Silurus aristotelis. Next base: position 31,907,587 of record NC_139580.1, read on the forward strand.
TACACACCCCACACACGCACCCTCTAACCTACACACACACACACACACACCCTCCACACACACACACACACACACACACACACACACGCACCCTCTAACCTACACACACGCACCCTCTAACCTACACACACACACACACACACCCTCCACACACCCTACACACACACACCCTCCCTCTACACTCCACACACACACCCTACACACACACACCCTCCCTCTACACCCTACACACACACACACACACACACGCACCCTCTAACCTACACACACGCACCCTCTAACCTACACACACACACCCTACACACACACACCCTCTACACTCCACACACACACCCTACACACACACACCCTCTACACTTCACACACACCCTACACACACACACCCTCTACACTCCACACACACACCCTCCACACACACCCTCTACACTCCACACACACACACACCCTCTACACACACACCCTCTACACTCCACACACACACACCCTCTACACTCCACACACACACACCCTCTACACTCCACACACACACCCTCTACACACACACCCTCTACACACACACCCTCTACACTCCACACACACACCCTCTACACACACACCCTCTACACTCCACACACACACCCTCTACACACACACCCTCTACACTCCACACACACACACACCCTCTACACACACACCCTCTACACTCCACACACACACACCCTCTACACTCCACACACACACACCCTCTACACTCCACACACACACCCTCTACACACACACCCTCTACACACACACCCTCTACACACACACCCTCTACACACACACCCTCTACACTCCACACACACACCCTCTACACACACACCCTCTACACTCCAGACACACACCCTCCACACACACACACCCTCTACACTCCACACATACACACCCTCTACACTTCCCACACACACCCTCTACACACACACCCTCTACACTCCACACACACACCCTACACACACATCCTCTACACTCCACACACACACACCCTACACACACACACCCTCTACACTCCACCCACACACACCCTACACACACACACACTACACACACACACACACACCCTCCACACACACACACACCCTCTAACCTCCACACACACACACACACCCTCCACACACACACACCCTCTAACCTCCACACACACTCTCTACACAAACCCTACACACACCCTACAAGTCAAGTCAAGTCAAGTCAAGTTTATTTGTATAGCGCTTTTCACAACAGACATTGTCTCAAAGCAGCTTTACAGAAAACAACAGTGAAGGTGAATGGTGTGCGTTTGTCCCTGATGAGCAGCCGTGGCGACAGTGGCAAGGAAAAACTCCCTTAGATGATATGAGGAAGAAACCTTGAGAGGAACCAGACTCAAAGGGGAACCCATCCTCATATGGGTGACATCAAAAGTTTGGTCATAAATCTTTCAACAATACAGAACAATTTGTGATCATCATAGATCCAGCATCAGCTTCTCCATGCCAGGGCCTTTAAACACTCGGCATCTACTTCTCCATGATCATCCATAGGTCCATAATCTTCACGAGGTGGGACGTGACTGGAGCTGGCCAAACCTCAGGAAGCCTCGGGATGGGGAGAGAAAGAGAAGCAGTGGAGAGGAATTAGCGTAGCTGCTGTTCATGATATTAACAGCACAAGTTGATAATGTGCATGTGATCAGATGTTCTGGAGCACAAGGTTGTGATGTGATGTGCGTGATGTGTGTTATGTGTAGGCTTTGCTAAAAAGATATGTTTTTAATCTGCACTTAAACTGGGAGAGTGTATCTGAACCCCGAACACTGTCAGGAAGACTATTCCAGAGTTTAGGAGCTAAATGTGAAAATGCTCTACCGCCTTTAGTGGACTTTGCTATTCTAGGAACTACTAGAAGCCCAGAGTTTTGAGATCTCAGGGAGCGTGACGGATTGTAGCGTGTTAAGAGACTGGATAGATACATGGGAGCCAAACCATTTAGTGCTTTATAAGTGAGTAGCAGTAGTTTGTAGTCTATTCGAAACTTAATAGGAAGCCAATGTAGGGACGATAAGATTGGGGTTATATGATCGTATTTTCTTGACCTAGTAAGAACTCTTGCTGCGGCATTCTGAACTAACTGAAGCTTGTTTATTAATGATGCAGGACATCCACCTAGTAATGCATTACAGTAGTCTATTCTAGAGGTCATAAAGCATGGACGAGCTTCTCTGCATCAGATATAGATAACATATTTCTTAGCTTAGAAATATTTCTAAGGTGAAAGAAGGCTGTTTTTGTAACTTGATTGATGTGATTTTTGAAAGATAAGTTGCTGTCTAAAATAACTCCCAGGTCTTTTACCGTTGAACTAGTAGTTACAGAACAACCGTCTCAATGCAGGCTGAGATGCTGGAGCTTCTGTGTACTATTTTTTGGGCCGATGAGCAAAATCTCCGTTTTATCAGAATTTAATAGCAGAAAGTTATGGGTCATCCAATCTCTTATTTCTTCAACACACTCAGTTATGCGAGCTAATTGAGCTGTATCGCCTGGTTTGGATGAAATATATAGCTGGGTATCATCAGCATAACAATGGAAGCTAATTCCATGCCTTCTAATAATATTTCCCAATGGAAGCATGTATATTGTAAAAAGCAGGGGTCCTAGAACTGACCCTTGTGGCACGCCATAATTTACTAGCATTATCCTGGATAGCTCTCCATTTAAATCTACGAAATGGTAACGATTGGACAGGTAGGATTTAAACCAGCTTAATGCACACACACACCCTCTAACCTCCACACACACCCTACACACACAAACCCTCTACACTCCACACACACACCCTACACACACACACACCCTCTACACTCCACACACACACCCTCTACACTCCACACCCTCTACACACCCTCTACACTCCACACACACACCCTCCACACACACCCTCTACACTCCACACACACACACACCCTCTACACACACACCCTCTACACTCCACACACACACACCCTCTACACTCCACACACACACCCTCTACACACACACCCTCTACACACACACCCTCTACACTCCACACACACACCCTCTACACACACACCCTCTACACTCCACACACACACCCTCCACACACACACACACACACACCCTCTACACACACACACACACACACACACACCCTCTAACCTCCACACACACACCCTACACACACACACCCTCTACACTACACACACACACCCTACACACACACACCCTCTACACTCCACACACACACCCTACACACACACACCCTCTACACTCCACACACACACCCTACACACACACACCCTCTACACTCCACACACACACCCTACACACACCCTCCCTCTACACTCCACACACACACACACCCTACACACACACACCCTCCCTCTACACTCCACACACACACCCTACACACACACACCCTCCCTCTACACCCTACACACACACACACACACACACGCACCCTCTAACCTACACACACGCACCCTCTAACCTACACACACACACCCTACACACACACACCCTCTACACTCCACACACACACCCTACACACACACACCCTCTACACTCCACACACACACCCTACACACACACACCCTCTACACTCCACACACACACCCTACACACACACACCCTCTACACTCCACACACACACCCTACACACACGCACCCTCTACACTCTACACTCTACACACCCCACACACGCACCCTCTAACCTACACACACACACACACACACCCTCCACACACACACACACACACACACACACACACACGCACCCTCTAACCTACACACACGCACCCTCTAACCTACACACACACACACACACACCCTCCACACACCCTACACACACACACCCTCCCTCTACACTCCACACACACACCCTACACACACACACCCTCCCTCTACACCCTACACACACACACACACACACACGCACCCTCTAACCTACACACACGCACCCTCTAACCTACACACACACACCCTACACACACACACCCTCTACACTCCACACACACACCCTACACACACACACCCTCTACACTTCACACACACCCTACACACACACACCCTCTACACTCCACACACACACCCTCCACACACACCCTCTACACTCCACACACACACACACCCTCTACACACACACCCTCTACACTCCACACACACACACCCTCTACACTCCACACACACACACCCTCTACACTCCACACACACACCCTCTACACACACACCCTCTACACACACACCCTCTACACTCCACACACACACCCTCTACACACACACCCTCTACACTCCACACACACACCCTCTACACACACACCCTCTACACTCCACACACACACACACCCTCTACACACACACCCTCTACACTCCACACACACACACCCTCTACACTCCACACACACACACCCTCTACACTCCACACACACACCCTCTACACACACACCCTCTACACACACACCCTCTACACACACACCCTCTACACACACACCCTCTACACTCCACACACACACCCTCTACACACACACCCTCTACACTCCAGACACACACCCTCCACACACACACACCCTCTACACTCCACACATACACACCCTCTACACTTCCCACACACACCCTCTACACACACACCCTCTACACTCCACACACACACCCTACACACACATCCTCTACACTCCACACACACACACCCTACACACACACACCCTCTACACTCCACCCACACACACCCTACACACACACACACTACACACACACACACACACCCTCCACACACACACACACCCTCTAACCTCCACACACACACACACACCCTCCACACACACACACCCTCTAACCTCCACACACACTCTCTACACAAACCCTACACACACCCTACAAGTCAAGTCAAGTCAAGTCAAGTTTATTTGTATAGCGCTTTTCACAACAGACATTGTCTCAAAGCAGCTTTACAGAAAACAACAGTGAAGGTGAATGGTGTGCGTTTGTCCCTGATGAGCAGCCGTGGCGACAGTGGCAAGGAAAAACTCCCTTAGATGATATGAGGAAGAAACCTTGAGAGGAACCAGACTCAAAGGGGAACCCATCCTCATATGGGTGACATCAAAAGTTTGGTCATAAATCTTTCAACAATACAGAACAATTTGTGATCATCATAGATCCAGCATCAGCTTCTCCATGCCAGGGCCTTTAAACACTCGGCATCTACTTCTCCATGATCATCCATAGGTCCATAATCTTCACGAGGTGGGACGTGACTGGAGCTGGCCAAACCTCAGGAAGCCTCGGGATGGGGAGAGAAAGAGAAGCAGTGGAGAGGAATTAGCGTAGCTGCTGTTCATGATATTAACAGCACAAGTTGATAATGTGCATGTGATCAGATGTTCTGGAGCACAAGGTTGTGATGTGATGTGCGTGATGTGTGTTATGTGTAGGCTTTGCTAAAAAGATATGTTTTTAATCTGCACTTAAACTGGGAGAGTGTATCTGAACCCCGAACACTGTCAGGAAGACTATTCCAGAGTTTAGGAGCTAAATGTGAAAATGCTCTACCGCCTTTAGTGGACTTTGCTATTCTAGGAACTACTAGAAGCCCAGAGTTTTGAGATCTCAGGGAGCGTGACGGATTGTAGCGTGTTAAGAGACTGGATAGATACATGGGAGCCAAACCATTTAGTGCTTTATAAGTGAGTAGCAGTAGTTTGTAGTCTATTCGAAACTTAATAGGAAGCCAATGTAGGGACGATAAGATTGGGGTTATATGATCGTATTTTCTTGACCTAGTAAGAACTCTTGCTGCGGCATTCTGAACTAACTGAAGCTTGTTTATTAATGATGCAGGACATCCACCTAGTAATGCATTACAGTAGTCTATTCTAGAGGTCATAAAGCATGGACGAGCTTCTCTGCATCAGATATAGATAACATATTTCTTAGCTTAGAAATATTTCTAAGGTGAAAGAAGGCTGTTTTTGTAACTTGATTGATGTGATTTTTGAAAGATAAGTTGCTGTCTAAAATAACTCCCAGGTCTTTTACCGTTGAACTAGTAGTTACAGAACAACCGTCTCAATGCAGGCTGAGATGCTGGAGCTTCTGTGTACTATTTTTTGGGCCGATGAGCAAAATCTCCGTTTTATCAGAATTTAATAGCAGAAAGTTATGGGTCATCCAATCTCTTATTTCTTCAACACACTCAGTTATGCGAGCTAATTGAGCTGTATCGCCTGGTTTGGATGAAATATATAGCTGGGTATCATCAGCATAACAATGGAAGCTAATTCCATGCCTTCTAATAATATTTCCCAATGGAAGCATGTATATTGTAAAAAGCAGGGGTCCTAGAACTGACCCTTGTGGCACGCCATAATTTACTAGCATTATCCTGGATAGCTCTCCATTTAAATCTACGAAATGGTAACGATTGGACAGGTAGGATTTAAACCAGCTTAATGCACACACACACCCTCTAACCTCCACACACACCCTACACACACAAACCCTCTACACTCCACACACACACCCTACACACACACACACCCTCTACACTCCACACACACACCCTCTACACTCCACACCCTCTACACTCCACACACACACCCTCCACTCCACACACAAACACACCCTCTACACTCCACACATCGAGAAAAAGTGCAGCTGTAAACAAATTGTGTTGAGTTCGGAAGGTGTGTGTGTGTGTGTGTGTTGGTGTTCTGTAGCTGACTGGGCAACCTGTTCTGATTGGTGGCACCATGGGCACCTGCAGCTACGTGTTAACTGGCACTGAGCAGGGCATGACTGAGACGTTTGGAACCACCTGCCATGGAGCAGTGAGTAGAAGGAAAACACTGGTTTCTTTTTGTACTGTTATTAAAGTCTGCTGGACCTTCATTATAAACTGGGGTGTTTTTAATGTGTGTGTGTGTGTGTGTGTTTTCTCCTTCTCAGGGTCGAGCGCTGTCCCGAGCTAAATCTCGCAGGAATCTGGACTTCCAGGACGTTTTGGATAAACTGGCCGACATGGGCATAGCCATCAGAGTGGCTTCACCAAAACTGGTGATGGAGGAGGTGAGGAACATGATGTTTATTATCCTGCATGAAACGTGTTGAAGATAACGGAATGTTTTATATAAAGAGCGACTGAGGTTTTTTTTTTTTTTTTTTTTTTCTCAGGCTCCAGAATCATATAAAAACGTCACGGATGTGGTGGACACGTGCCACAACGCCGGCATCAGCAAGAAGGCAATTAAACTGAGACCCATCGCTGTGATTAAGGGTTAAACTGAACATCTCCACACCACGAGAGGACGGGGGGGAGGGAGGATCAGGACACGTGACGTGTTACTCGGGAACACGGATTTAGCTGTTGCTCATGTGTCAGATTGTAGATAATAAAGAAAAGACTCGAGCGCACGTGCGTTTCACACGAGAGAAAAAATATTCTCCAAATTTAAAATGTCGTTTCTTTTAGTTTTTGCTTTAAAAGTTAAAATGTGTTTTGTTTGATAAGTTTTGTGAAAAGCAGAAATAAACACTGTACAGCAGCACTTTGTGTGTGTGTGTGTGTGTGATTTATTTATTCTGTTAAATATTCCAAAGCTTTTTCCTGAATTCTGACAGGAAATGCAGCTGTTTCTTGTGTGTTTGTTTCCTTTGCCAGCATTTTCTCAGCATTTCATAAAACCAGGATCACTTGGGTCGCTGTAGACCTGATCTTCTCTGGTCTGATCTTCTATTCAACACCATCACTGAGTTGTCCTGTTCATCCACTCCGAGTCGAGCTTAAAGACGTTTACTGAGATGGAGCGCTGAAGAGACGAGCTGGAATGATCTACAGCACAGCAACGTGGCATCTAAACCCATGTTCTTTACGTGATTCATCTCATTCAACAAAACCAGCTTCGATGGACCTTCAGAAGACACAAAAATCACATCATAGAAAAGGTGCAGCAGTGATCCAGAGGAAAATACAGAAAAGCAAGAAACCGTGAGAGAGAACCTCAACACCAAATGTCCATCATGAAATTGAAGTTTTAAACTGTTCAGAGATGCAAAACTTTGGTCCAAATCCTTTCTCAATGTTCTTCAGTTGCTCAGTAACTGATATCTGCAATCACGGTTTATGCAGCAAATCAAATCTAACTCTTAATTCTAAACCTCTAACAGCCGATCAGACGCACGACTCGGTGCAAAGTAACGGCATGGACACGTGTCCTCTCACCAGCACCCACAGATTCTGCTCATTAACCTGCAGGTGATTTGTGTTTATATAAAACTATAAACCTGAGACCTCAATCTCCTGTTACTCTGATTCTGGGGATCAGAGTCTGGCTGATGTTTTGGACTGAGATTTCCAGTGATGAGAAGCAGCAGCTGGACCACGTGACATTTTCTCCTGCAGTCCACAAGCTTCAAACGAAATCTTATTCAATTTTACTCTCATCTACTCTTCAGTTCTAAATCCATTCAGGAAAGATGATGAATTCAACACAACACTGGATTATGTTATGAAACACTTTATTGGGATTGAGATTTAAAGAGTCTCAAAACAAACAAAATCCAGCATCAAACTTTTTTTGTTTGGCAAATTTTCATTACGGAGCTGCTGGAGTTCAGTATCGGATTAAACGCTGCTGAAAAACCGCTGGATATCGTTCACTTTAACTTCCAGTGAATAAACACACGGAATGTGTGTAGGGATCCTGTAGTGCACCATCAATCTTTTTATTTAAATTGTGTTACTTTCTGCCCTTTTCCACATACATGAACACACAGATGGCCACGACTGGCTGAATGTTTCTGTGATGGACAGGAGATGATGATGAGCGCCTCTCAAAATCGGAGCCAATTTTGTTCTCTCCGCCCCCAAAATGATCAAAACCAAATTTTATTATTTCCTGATCCGTGAAGTAAAATTTACAGTTTAACCTGCAGCCTGACACATAACCAGCACACATGCACACAAGTGGAGAGAGGGGGGGGGGGGGGAGGCTGCAGGAATGAATAAATTGACCTGATCACACCTGTGTGTGTGTGTGTGTGTGTGTGTGTGTGTGTGTGTGTCTGTGTGTGTGTGTGTGTGTGTCTGTGTGTGTGTGTGTCTGTGTGTGTGTCTGTATAAACACATGAACTTGTACACGTGAAACTGGTTATTCTGCATTTAATCTGCTATGAATTGGGGGAAAAACAAACTTCACACATTTGTCTGTTTCAGATCAGAAATTTCATCATCACTTCAAATAAAAACTAAACATTCCTATTTCATAGCATAAAAAAAATCTAATTAAATAAAAATAATTTCAGCAAAACTCCCCGTTTCCAGCTGCTCTCACACACACACACACACACACACACACACACACACACACACACACACACACACACACACACACACACACACACACACACACACACTCACACACACTCACACACACACACACACACACACACACTCACTCACTCTTTAACCCTGGACAAGTTCGTTTAAATCCCCACACTTTCACAAATACTAAATATTACTGGAATCATGGGTCATAATTCTTAAGCACTTGTTCAGAACAAAATCTCTTTCCCCAAAGTCCTGAGGTTCGGTTTCCTCACGGCTCCCTGACGTGTCCGTGTGTCCAATCACAGACGTCCGTCCTCGAGACAGTGTGACTGTACTTGGTGGGTGAGAGCGAGTCCTCAGCAGAGTCCTGTAGCGTTTTTCCTCTTCACACCAGAGACGGACGCAGTTACGCTTCTCCCTTTAAGTGCTAAAGCAGCTTCTATACTAAGCGCAGTTCTTTAATTTATGATGTAAAACTCGCAGGTTTACAGTTTGGCTTGTTGAAAGAAGGCCTGAGGGGAAAAAACCACACACACACACACACACGTTATTAAACTGCCTCTGTTGAAGAGGGAATAGTAAAGAGCAGACGTGTGGTGAGATACCTTCATGTAATTTTTCAGGACCTTGGTGTCGGGCTGCTGAAACACTTGACAGAGTTCCTGTTAAAAAGAGAAGTCAGAATGTAAAAAGTGAACGTTTGATTAAAATAAATAAGGAGTAAATGAAGCGTTGCCCAGGTAACACAGAACACGTGACTGTTACCCGTGTGATCTCAGGTGAGACGTGCAGAGACGGCAGATACTCCTGCTGCAGAAACTGAAGAAACTCTGGCCCCTGGGGGAGAAAACACCGATTTACAAACAGAAGCAGCAAAAGAAACTGCATTTCAACTGCAACCGGACAAATGGGATCATCTGATCTGATAACCCAGAACCCTAACCCAGAACCTAACCCCAAACCCAGAACCCTAACCCCAAACCCAGAACCCTAAACCAGAACCTAACCCCAAACCAGAACCCTAAACCAGAACCCTAACCTCAAACAAGAACCTAACCCCAAACCCGTCAACTCACCCTCTTGAGATGAATGATTTTCAGAGTCAGTGTGCACTCAGATAAAGTCTGAAAAACACGGGGGTGAAACAAATCAAACAGTTTGAACAGATTGTGTCTGATCATTTTTATTAATTAATGGAGACGTACCAGGATGGTCTGTGCATCAGACAGGTCAAAGGTCGGTTTGAGAGGAGCCAGAAAACACGCGGGGAGAATGTGCTTGTAAATAAAGTCTGGGAAGCCGATTAAACCGTCTTTACCTCCTGAAACAAAACAAACAGAAAGAAGACTTCAGGTTTGAGCGTTTAAAGTTTTATGCGTGCACACACACAGTAAATGTTAATTATATGCTAAAAGGTATTCATAAAGGACGTTTCCCACATTGAGGTTATGAAGTGCGCACGGGTAGACGGTACACGGGTAGACGGTACACGGGTAGAACGTACACGGGTAGAACGTACACGGGAAGACGGTACACGGGAAGACGGTACACGGGAAGACGGTACACGGTACACGGGAAGACGGTACACGGGAAATACGTACAGGGGTAGACGGTACACGGGTAGACGGTACACGGGTAGACGGTACACGGGTAGAACGTACACGGGTAGAACGTACACGGGTAGAACGTACACGGGTAGACGGTACACGGGTAGACGGTACACGGGTAGAACGTACACGGGTAGACGGTACACGGGAAGACGGTACACGGGAAGACGGTACACGGGAAGACGGTACACGGGAAGACGGTACACGGGAAGACGGTACACGGGAAATACGTACAGGGGTAGACGGTACACGGGAAGACGGTACACGGGAAGACGGTACACGGGAAGACGGTACACGGGAAGACGGTACACGGGAAGACGGTACACGGGAAGACGGTACACGGGAAATACGTACAGGGGTAGACGGTACACGGGAAGACGGTACACGGGAAGACGGTACACGGGAAGACGGTACACGGGAAGACGGTACACGGGAAGACGGTACACGGGAAGACGGTACACGGGAAATACGTACAGGGGTAGGCGGTACACGGGAAGACGGTACACAGGAAGACTACAGAGACGCCTCTAACACTGATTTTCCTCCTCCTCCATGCAGATTTATGATTAAGAATATCCTTTAAAAAGAAGAAGCGAATATAGAACACAAGACCCGGCTTTATATGTTCAGCATCACAGGTCATGATCACGTTCTCTCTCCACATCACCCTGAGATACCGGTGTGGGGTGTGTTGGGGGGTAAACACTTATGTAACAATACGGAACACTACTGCTGCATAGTCTTAGAAAACTGAATCTTCCCTCTGGCCAGATGTGAAAATGTTCTGTAAGCCAGCTGTGATCAGATGAACAGAAACATCCTTACCCCAAAGCTCCACTAGTCTGGAGAGGATTATGAAACAGGTCTTCTGAGCGATGGGGTCAGGGAAGTCCACCGCTCCCTGAATAATGGTGAAGAGCACACGCTCAATGTTCTCAGCATCTGAAGAACATAAAAGTGTAAACTAAAAACAGTGCTTTAATCTAAATTTTGTGTGTGTGTGTGTGTGTGTGTGTGTGTGTGTGTGTGTGTACTTTGAAGGAGTGGTGGTGTTTAAAACTCACCCTGGTTGGCCATGACCTCGTTCATGCCACTGCTGGCGATGGTCTGGATGAAGCTGAAGTAGCTCCTCCTCAGCATCTGCTTCTCCAGAGCTGCTGTCTGATCGTTCTCTTCTGCTGGTCGAGATAAAACCTCAAAAATGGCCAGAACTAATGGCATGAAGACCTGCTGCAAGAACGGAGACACCTGACTCTACACACACACACACACACACACACACACACACACACACACACACACACACACACACACACACACACACACACACACACACACACACACACACACACACACACACACACACACACACACACACACACACACACACACACACACACACACACACACACACACACAGTTAGATACATATGATGATAAAATATTCATTATCCCTTGCTGCATCTAAAACTTGAAACAAATCCTGAACATTTTGAAGGATCCTGATCTGGAAGGTAGATACGAGTCTTATATCATGATCTACATAGTTTCCAGATAAGTACATTTTTAGAAAAAAGGCTCAGTTTTAATCTTTATGAGGTTTAAATATCTGATCCTCATAAAGAGGTGACGGAGGATCAGATATTTACACTAATATCTGATCAGGTCTGATTGTGTTGAGAGATGCCTCCTGTCACGTTATAGAGATTTTAGATGCTCGGGTGAAGCTCATGTTTATGGGTGAGCATAAAACAGAACACACACATACAGTTTACTATAAACGACTATACCTTCCGAGAACAAAACCTGATTATATGCATGATTCCTGATACACTGATTTTCATTTATGTCTAAAAATATCCTTTAAAAAGAAGAAATTACTGTAGAACATATGACCTTGCTGTGACCTTGTCTTGTCTAGGCTGAAACACTACAATACCATAAAGCTGCTTCAATACCCGGCTTTATATGTTCAGCTCACTGATCATGTTTTCTACGATCTCTCTTCACATCGCCCTGAGATACCAGGGCTTTCTACTCTGCTGAAAAAAGTAAGTGCACCCTCACATTTCAGCAACTATATTATATTCATGTTAGTATCTTCTCAAGGGACAAAAGTGTAGAAATGAAACGTGGATATATTTTAGAGGAGTCAGTGTGCAGTTTGTGTATCAGTACTGATTTACGGTCCTCTAAAAATAACAACAAACAGAATGCACAATGACTCCTGTAAAATATATCCACATGGTCTAGCAGTGATGGTGGGTTTTAGAGAATATGAAGGCGTCCACAGATAAAACCCTGATTATTGAACACCTGGTTTGTTCACGAGTGTAAACACCTTCACACAGCACACCTTGAACTTGGCTGTGATCTGGCTGATGAGGGGGATGAACTCCTGAAGGTCCTTGGGCTCACAGTCCTTGAGCATGTGCTCACTGGCATTGGGGATGAAGGGCAGGACCTCCTCCTCCAGACAGATGATCATGCGGTGAAGGAAGGAGCGTACAGCGCTGCGCAGCGTCCCCCGCTGGACAGGACAGCTCAGTGCGGGGAGGAACGTCTGCAGGCAGTCCAGGTAGACCTCAGAGCAACCACACAACTTCACCGTCTGCTTATTACTGAACGCCTTACTAGTACGGCTAGAGAGAGAGAGAGAGAGAGAGAGAGAGAGAGAGAAAATATACTGGATATAGAAGATCTACTTTATCATCAGCCTTTAAACTAAATGATAAATGATCAGTCAGCACTTCATTCTTCTCTGTGATGTGTGTTGGATGGAAATTGGAGAAGATACCTGGCAAAGCCCACAGCATGACCGAGACAGTCAGCGAGTGCAGTCTGTCTCTCCTCATCGCTCTCCTGGGTGAGTTTGGCCAGCAGCAGGCGGAAGGCCTCCATGAGCGGCGTGAGGAGACTGCGCATGAGCACCTGCTTCCTGTCAGCTGGACTCTCACCGTTCACGATCAGAACCCCAGCCGTCTCAAACATGAACAGCTGATCATCACTGCTCAGGAGCGCAGGAAACCCGTTCTCCTGAAACACGCAGAGAGTGAGGTATACATCCAGCCTGCACACGTACGTGTGTGTGTGTGTGTGTGTGTGTGTGAGAGAAAGACTTACAGGAGGGCTTAAAGCCAGAAGGTCCTGTATTCGGCTCAGGATGTCTTCAATAAAAGCGTTCATGTGTTTACTGTAGTAAAGGAATAAAAAGATCAAATGTAAATCACTAATTGTTTACTGATTTGTTGTTTATTTGTTTGCAGTGCAGGACACGAGGACGTTTCATCAGGATCCACGTGCAGCTTAGACTCACTGTAGGGTTTTGATGAACCTGGAGAAAAGGTACGCCACTCTGCTGCGCACCTTCGGACTGCTGTGCCTCAGACCACGATGATCCAAAAACGCCATCTGAATAGTGCACACACACACACACACACACACACACACACACACACACACACGAACAATATATGGGATTAATACACATAATACACTTTCAGTCATAAGTTCTATAAAGCTGCTTTGATGTTCATTGTGAAACACTCAATAGAAATAAAGTTGAACAGCTTGGATTTAGTGTAGTGTTAGTGGATTGAGCAGGTAGATGATGGTGAGAGGAGACAAAACTCACCAGGACATGTGGAATGTGCTGAGGCTCCACAATGAAGAACTTGTCATAGCGAACAACAGTCTCAAAAAACTCCAGAGTCACAGAGGTGTGCTGGTACTCACTCACACCACTCGAGATGAGCTACACACACACACACACACACACACACACACACACACACACACACACACACACACACACACACACACACACACACACACACACACACACACACACACACACACACACACACACACACACACACACACACACACACACACACACACACACACACACACACACACACACACAGGTAAACATTTTGGGCAAATAACTGTAAATGGATAAACATTTCCGTGACCCCAAACCTACTACATGCAGGTAGTCCCTGAGTTACAATGTGATACAAATATTACATTTTCACACAGGAGTTTCCTTTTTGTAGGATATGTATATACACACTACATACACACTACACACACACTACACACACACTACACAGTGCAGAACACAGTGCAGAACACAGTGCAGAACACAGTGCAGAACACAGTGCAGAACACAGTGCAGAACACAGTGCAGAACACAGTGCAGAACACAGTGCAGAACACAGTGCAGAACACAGTGAAATGAAACGACGTTCCACCAGGACCGAGGTGCTCCAGCAAACAAATCAACAAAAGGAACACACAACTACACAAAACTCTAAACTAACACCACAAAGTGTTGCAACAAAACAACCCCCCCCCCAAAAGACAACAAGAAACAAGAAGACAGTAGACACATTAAGTGTCAAAACCAGTAAGAGTGTATCTTCATCTCACCGTCCTCATCATGTCCTGCAGAGTGCTGGCTTTTGTTGCATCACCACTGAAATGAGCTCCGTGGGATGCAGGTAGTGCTTCTCCTAACATGTAAAACAAGCGAATCGCCACCTCCACCTCCATGAAACGGGACGACTGCCAGCTCCTACACACACACACACACAATGCTAGCTAATTGCTGCAGGTAACTGTGTGTGTGTGTGTGTGTGTTGTGTGTGTGTGTGTGTGTGTGTGTGTGTGTGTGTGTGTGTGTGTGTGCGCATGTTGAAATCTTACTGCATAGTGCTGGTGAAGACTCTATGCACAGACTCCAGTAAGAGCTCAGGAGAAACCTGAGCCAAGCGATCAAGCAGCATCTTCAACTGCTTCCTGTACTCCACAAACATGGCCTCATCCTCACCCTTACAGCCAGAGTGAAGATTGTACATAAAAGAGCAGTTTATAAACCTCCCCTGTCCCAGCATTCACATTAATAATGATAATAATAATAAGAGATCGTTATTCAGGATTATAACTACCTCATTTTCAAAGTTGTACTCGTCATCATATGTCAGTTTTTTCATAACAGCCAGCATGATGGCCTGCAGGAGCACAGAAACACTACAGTTACACTGTGGAACATCAGGAGAGAACAGTGGCCGAGATCTATTCTTACCTCAGTGTTACTCTTCTGCTGATCATTAAGGACAGGAAGCTGTGAAAGAGAGAAAATAAACAGCGTCAGTAACAGGAACAGAAAGGTGATGGTACTGTGATGGAATGGAGCTAATGATCCTTCAGAAACTACTCGAAGGTCCACCGGGGTTTCTATTAGTGCTGCACCATTAATCGTATCACAGACGTGATGTCGGCTTGTGCGATTATATGACGGCAAATGTTGTGATTTAATGGAATAAATAAGTGCACGTGTGAACACATACTTTCCGAGAACAGTTTCTGATTTTTCACGCCGCTAACAGAACAAAAAAGACCAGATAGTCTCAGTTTAGGCAGCGCACGTGTGGTCACGTGACTTCACCTGGCAACCTCTGTTTTCCCACAAACATATCACCATACACACCGTCAGCTCTGCCTGGTATCTCTCTCTCTCTCTCACCATCAGCTCTGCCTGGTATCTCTCTCTCTCTATCTCTCCCACCATCAGCTCTGCCAGGTGTTTCTCTCTCTCTCTCTCTCTCTCTCTCACCATCAGCTCTGCCTGGTATCTCTCTCTCTCTCTCTCTCTCTCTCTCTCTCTCCATCAGCTCTGCCTGGTGTCTCTCTCTCTCTCTCTCTCTCTCTCACCATCAGCTCTGCCTGGTATCTCTCTCTCTCTCTCTCTCTCCATCAGCTCTGCCTGGTGTCTCTATCTCTCTCTCCCCATCAGCTCTGCCTGGTGTCTCTCTCTCTCTCTCCCCATCAGCTCTGCCTGGTGTCTCTCTCTCTCTATCTCTCTCTCTCACCATCAGCTCTGCCTGGTGTCTCTCTCTCTCCC